>NC_085874.1:42191150-42196150 GCF_034702125.1 Engraulis encrasicolus | reverse complement strand
TGTTAGGCATGTATTCGCAAATGTCTTGTTCATGCACAATAAGGGATTTATTACCAATTTAACCTTAGTAAGGACCTAGTAGGTCTTAGCATTTGCTTAGTACATGCCTTACAAGGTTATGCAGGCATTCACATTGTATGTATTAGTGCTAATAGATGTATCCCTTTAATAGTGTTACCATACATTTTATTATTATTGTTATTATTATTAATATTATTATTATTATTATTATTATTATTATTATTATTATTATTGTTATTATTATTATCATCATTATTATTATTATTATTATTATTATTATTATTATTATTATTATTATTATTATTATTATTATTTATTACATTGCTCCACAGTTTTTTTTAACTGTGTGTCAGTGAAGTATGTATCCATCACCTCTTCACACTCCTGATCTTTCAAGTGCGAGTGAGTTCGCCCATGCTGCCTTGCAATGCTACACTGCATTTCACGTTCAGGTCTGAATGGACCAGCCACACTTTCATCAGGTCTTACTCCAAATAAAATATGCAATGTAATGCAACACGCATGTAAAAACGCATAGGGCCTAATCAAGGGTGAAAGTGCTTTTCATTTCTTACCAGGGCTACCGCCCCACCCATAAACAAACAATAAACAACCAAAATGAGCATTTGCACCAGAGGTCTATATCGCTGCATGATTATTTCGCGTGTCTCTTCATAGGAGGACATCTGTCTTAAATGGCATAGTGTGATTGTATGTGTTTTCTACTTATAACAGACCTTACTTATTTCAAAAGTGTTTTTTTTCGGACAGCATTACTCCTCTTACCGGTACTGCGTACCATCTGTAAATGTTATACCGGTGCAACGCACCTACGCGCACCTGTCTGCTTTTCCCCCTGGGCCTAATGCATCCACTGTAGCCCCGGCATTAGACATTCCTATCTACAAGATGTCTGCCAGACCTCTCTGAGTTTACTGCAATACCCTAGTGGACCAACTGTTTGAAAAAACAAAATCTCCAATAGTGGAATAGAACAGAAACTCTACATAGGGAGATGGAACATCTCAAAGGGCTATCCCATAATAAAAGAGTTGAATTGAATTGGACAGAGTTGTGTGAACTCGTGCAGGTGAGGATGGAATTCTGTATACTGGAAATAAACGGTTAGGGTGGTTAGGGTGTCACACTTGTAACTCCAATAGCCTAGTGGACCAACTGTTTGAAAAAAACATAATCATCAATGGTCGAATAGAGCAGAAACTCTACATAGTTGTGTGAACTCATGCAGGTGAGGATGGAATTCTGTATACTGTACTGAAAATAAACGGTTAGGGTGGTTAGGGTGTCACACTTGTAACTCCAATAGCCTAGTGGATCAACTGTCGAATAGAGCAGAAACTCTACATAGTTGTGTAAACTCATGCAGGTGAGGATGGAATTGTGTATACTGGAAATAAACTGAAAAGGCGGTCTGCATACTCTTCCAGTACTTCAGTGTATTTTCAAGCTACACCATATCCACTAATGCCTGTATTTTTGTTTTTGTGTGTTTTATGGGTGTCTCCAAGTCTTTTCTCTGTGTTTTTTCAAGTCTTTTTTTTTAAACTTTGGCCTTCCTGTTAGCACTTTGGTCAGCTGCTTTTGTTGTGTTAAAGTGCATTACAAATAAAGGGGGTCTGCATATTCTTCTAAAATCACTCCAACACATGTTCTCACAAAATAAAGAGAAGCTTGTGAGATCTTGGGAGTCATGAAAAGAAATGAGCCATTTTAGCTAGCTGACAGATCACTTCAGATTCATACCTAGTTCACGGTCTTATCTGGCACCTTTTAGAATTCATCTAGATCCACCACCCACGCTGCTCTCTCAGAAGGTGTGGAGAGCTGAATCATGTGGATAGGCAGGTGAGAATGCAGAGCTTGCGGGGGAGCGCCTATTATGACATCATTGTTCTGGAACTCAAATTCAATATTTTTAAAAAATGGCAGTTGTTGCAAGTCTAACTGCCACAGTGATCCACTGCCTCCATTTATCGTCGAAACGCATTTGTGACCTGAAACCTGTCCCCCTCTCTTACGACTTTAAGATGACCTGTCCTAAAATATTTAATTCCCAATTTTTTACAATGTTGTCCATGTATTTTGGAATACGTTGGATGTATCTTTGGATAGCCTACATGGCAGAGAATCTCTCCTCCTAGTCTTGCATATTGGGGGCTTGGGGGCTAATGAGCTATAGCATTGAGCTGGAAACCAACTTTCGAGTCCGGCCTGAGGTCATTTCCCGATCCTCCAGCTACTTACCTGTCGCTCTATCATAGGCTACTGCCCAATCTAAATACACGCATTAGCCTTAAGCCCAAAAATACATTAAAAAAAAAAGTCTTTCATCTCGTAACTCTCATAACTCTCTCATAAGTGAGAGGTTTTCACTTTACCTTCTCAGGATGCCGCCCAGTAGAGAGGCGTTGAGGCACTCGGGCGGTGACAGCCGTCTCTTGACCTCGGCTATCGTGACCTTGTACTTGGACGTGGAGCTCAGCAAGGACAGTCTTCCCGGCACCGAGCAGAACAGGTCCGTGGGGTTGACTACGCACGTGCCACCTGCCGTTACAAAACACACACAACACACACGTTAGCCTACACCAGGGATGGAAATAAGCACCCGTCCACCTGTCAATGACAGGTAAATTTCAGTGGTGACTGGTATATTTTTCAACCCACCAGTCACTTTGACTGGTTAAAACAGTGAGTGACTGGTAGATTTTGAAATCTACCTGCCACCGTTACTGGTGGAGGAAAAAATTAAGTTCCAACCCTGGCCTAGGCCTACACCCACGAGCACACACACAGTAGGCTACTAACATCACATGGTTAACATACAGATAGCATAGTTGAATATTGTCCTAGTGCCATTCATTATCCCAATGCTCTTTAGAAAATAAGTCGAAAATGAATTTGAGAGATGAACAATGTTGATACACACACACACACACACACATCATTTTTAGTAAATTATGCAGTACTAGTTCATCACTTAAAGACTATTTAACTAACTCCAGCAGATGGTTTCTCTACGTGTTGCACTAACGTCTAGCCTACTTGACTATACAGCGGGTGCACCTAAAGGGTATTTCAGGAGCCATGTACAGACTCTGAGCAATTTAGACCATAGACAGACCGTCTGACAGCATTTCAGAATTGTTTTGGGTCCCAACATTGTTATCTTCTACACTACAGAATCTATAGGCCCTGACATGGTCAGGTGCAGTGCTGATTTGTTGTGCTTACAGGGTCAAATCCAGACAGGGTGACATGGCATTTAGTCATTATGCTGCAAAGGATGGAACCGGCTTCTTGTCCATATTAGAACAGCCCCAACAGTATCTTGTTTTTTTTAGGGGCCAAGCAGCGAAGCTGGCGAAGGCCCCTAGAGTGTTAGTAGGTTTTCTTCATTATTATTATTTTTTTTTTCTTATTATTATTTTTTTTAATCAAAAACATTTTTCTTTCTTCTTCCTCTTCCTTTACTCTTTAGCACATTGACTGGCAGTTATGTATGATAATGAGCTATATAAATAATTTGATTGATTTATTGGTTGATTTGAGGCATTGCCACCTGCATCACCAGATGTTAGCCCACTGTCCATACAGAGTAAACAAAAATATGAAGAAAACGCTTCAAAATGCTATATCCACCATTTTTGACTTTTTGCATTTTAATATTGGAATGGACTGTTAGGAGGTCTTATCACCTGTGTGAATTCTTGCCATTCAAATGTTTTGAGAACAAACTTGAAAACTTCTATAAAAATGCATTTTGCAATGCATTTCAATGGAATGCTAAATACAAAAATGTAAATTCCCAAACATTCTATAAAATGGATACATCTCATTTTGGAAAGGAGCTCTTCATATGCTGTTTTAATTCAACACTTGAGAGTTCTCTGGGACCAAATACACTCTAGAAGATGTTAAATCGAATCTCTAAGTGTTGAGAACTACATCATGTGCTACTCAGCATAACATGCTGTGTCTTTAAAGTAAACTGTCCAAAATAGCCTAGCCCGTAATGCCACCCACAAAAATATTAGAATTTGATTACATGCCACAAGCTTGATTAAAATGCATGCATGCTCTACAGAGGTCTACAGAAGTCACTTTATTGCTGTGTGTGTGTGTGTGTGTGTGTGTGTGTGTGTGTGTGTGTGTGTGTGTGTGTGTGTGTGTGTGTGTGTGTGTGTGTGTGTGTGTGTGTGTGTGTGTGTGTGTGTGTGTGTGTGTGTGTAACCTGATGTTCCTACATGTGGGTATTTTCATGCTCTGTGTAACGTCAGTCACCTTAAAACGGTCTGACAAACCCAAGATCTCCAAGAGCAAGCAAGTTCAACATCATATTAATTCCCCCCAAAATGTTTTGATTCAAAGTAGTTTGTATTTTAAGTTGCCAAGGGCAATTGAAAAAGAGCTATTGCCGGTAGTCTGGTCGCGAGCGTCGGGCCCAGAGGCGATAGCTGTATTTAAGCACGGAGAGTAGCCTGAGGCAGCGCGCGAGCGATCACAAAGCGAATCAAATGCTTTTTACGGGTTTGCCATGAAAATTAAAGAAAAAAGACATAGGCCAAATGTCATTCCGTTTCTATTTCAACAATTACTGTGTTTACAACGCGCGCCGCCTGTCTCTTTCAGGCAGCACGCACCACTCACCAAAAAACACTGCGCGCGCCCGCGCGACACTGACTGCACGAGCTTGGCTACTAGGCGGGGGTAAGCTTGATCAAATTCCTGAAAGCTAAGAGGGATACTAATGATTAAAACACAGACGACTTTTCTAAGTAGTATCCCCGTTTCTTGAGTGATTTCTTGTGAAAAAGGTTATCTGAATATTCAATGAAGCCAAAGCTGCAGTCAGTGAGAACAACATTAATATGATCTCCACTGAATTTGGACCCGCGCGGCATTAACATATCAAAGCAGCCGCCGGAGGCGAGAGAAGCTATCGATACAGGAGCGCGAGG
>NC_085874.1:42176150-42186150 GCF_034702125.1 Engraulis encrasicolus | reverse complement strand
CCTCCGCATCGTGAACCAGTCCCGGAAAGGTGGCTGACATTCTCGCGAATCCAGGAGCCCCCGCTTTCCTCTCGCGACCGAATAAAATGCCTTAAAATCCCAAATATAGCGCGTGAAAATGAAACACCGGCCTCGCGGAGTGGGCAAAAGCTGGCTGTAACGTGTTTCCCTCTGCACAAAAGGCGCTCCCTGCCTCGGATTTTGTACTTGCAGGGTATTTCTCCGGCTGATGTCGTAGGTCCCTTGGTAATATAGAAGTTTTGAAAATTAAGCATCAGCATTGAGGAATGGGAGGACAATAGACGGAGGAGCCTCATCCCCAGGAGACGAGGAATAAATATTGTATCTTCGCCTAATAAGGAACCAAGTGCGCTTTCAACATTTTTGATGATTTTTTGTGGACATTTCTTTATGGGCGTTAGTGTTTTTCTACCGGCGACCATTGCTTTTTACGCGCGTATGCCAGCGACTTCCAACATTTATGGTGCATATGGGGATTTTTATTTTCAACAAAAAATGTAAGTTTTCTTTCCAGCATTGTACTCTTTATTTATGATTTGGTGCATTTAATAAATACACGTTTGGCTAATATAATACGATTAATGTTTCGTAATATTTTTTTCGATTGAAATCATTTGCCAAATGAACGATGTTGTCATGAAATTGCAAACGATTTTTAACAAATGATTATGATAAGGTGAATAATAACAGTTGTTTTGCTGCATTTTTAATCCACTTTTTATCTGTTTCTAACAATTTACTGATCGAATTGAATTGACTCCGCTGCTATTTAAATCACTTAACACATTTTGCAACATGCAAGCAGAAATATATACTTCAAGGGTTGGCCTTAATTTCTTTGTTTGATGATGATAGCCTAAAAAAGGGGAAACAATGTTTGTTCCAATACTCTTTCAAGTAACCTAGCCTACTTTAATGACACTTTCATCAAATTCTGACATTGTGCAGACTCCTGCAGGTGCATTTGCCATTTTTCTATTTATAATATTTACATATTCTACAGGCCAGTAATGGTATCTTAGACGGAGTAGCCTACATTATTTATTTAACTTTATTTACAGCATTTTACTGCACATGGTTTTGTTTTGGTTACGTTGTGTGTAGCAGCGTTGCATTGGGCCTGCATGCGCTGAGGAGTTTGCAATATGCTTACTGAACATAAAGGGGAACTGTCGGTTTATTATTGATTTATCATTGGCCGCACCTTAGCCTACCGCACGTCCAAGGTGCATGCACGGCACGTACCAAATTTGAAACAACAAAGAAAACGTTTGTAGGCTTGGACCCTGTATATTTTGTTTTTCATAATTATTTAAAGAATTGATTACAAATAATGTAGGTGGTGTAAAATGTATTGAAGAGCCGAATCAGCAACAAAAAAAGGGCACAGATCTAGGATGGATAATTGTAAGTGTTTCCTAAAGTGTTGCTTGTGTGGATTGTACCAAATAGTGCTTGAATAGTGTGTGGTGATAGATGCGCGCGTGGTGGCCTGTGTGTGAGCGAGCCTGTAGAGTCGCTCCTGTCCTTCTCGAGCGTCAGATTTATCATCTTTGCCCCTCGCGCTCCCGCCCCTTCTCCTAATGCATGGCCTCGGTGAGCGAGACTTTAGAGCGGCGTCTAAGTGTTTTTTTTTTTTCTTTTTAAAGCTCATGCTCCTCTTATTTAACCCAAATTATTGCCATTACCTCAGGCTGGCTCACACACACGTAAAAGAGGATGGGCGGACGAGGCAGCCGTAAGCGACCGGGATACTCACATGTATATCGTAGGGAGGGTCTTAGCACGCACACAAGCACACACCCACTCACCCATTCATTCACACACACACACACACACACGTCTGCGCTCTGTATAGCTACAATGACAAGAAAACAGCACGAGATGGGAAATTAGATTCCCTTTTCGTGGCTATTTATTAGCCAAAGGCTTTTTGCCAAATAGGCTATTGAAATAACCAGAGAAATAATCCACCAAACATCACAACTTCACTGGTTTGGAAATGCTAATCACCTAAATGGGGATTATGAAAATGATATTGGCCTATATGCCTATTATGTGGTCATGGCCATATCTGTAAGTATATAATAACAAATCATAAAATTCAATTATGTGCAGGCCCTATAGTGTATGTATGTAGTATGTATGTATGTATGTATGTAGTATGGCCTATAGAGTATGGTATGCTGACTGACAGTCAGATTGACAGACAGACAGACAGACAGAGGCCGAAGATAGGCTAACTCCTGAGTAGGCTTCGCTGTAGGCATCTATTGCTGGGAGAAAAGAAATTAGACGAGACAGAAAATCCGAGAGAGAGATGAGTTGTTTTGGCTCACGTGAGGGATTAAGCTTTCGCCTGTAGCCTGTGAGCGCGCTGGGATGTAGCGGGGGCACCAGTTGCACGGTAGACGGTCCTAATAGGGCTTAGCGAAGAACACCTCGCGATGCCATATGCACGCTGGACCGGTTAGGGCTGGCTCCATCTGTTCGCCGGGTCCGCGACGATGCGCCACCACAAAATCCAACTCGCACACCAAACCAACACACACAAAACACAGTTTCCGATGAACATTGTTGCTTCAAACCCTGGTACGAACCATGTAAAGTCGCTTAAAACTCCTGTGGTGACGCTTCTGAGTGACACAACACACAGCTGTTGGGTGCCCTGGCCGATTACAGGACGCCCTAAACCATTTGGATCCGTCACTAGCTGTCACCCCCAATTTGACTTTTTAAGTTGGATGGTTTCGCTCATGTTTACCTCAGAAGTAGACGTGCATGGAAACCAGGAGAATATTTAGCGTCTAAATCATAAACCCAAGCGGATTAAAACGTTTAATTGAACCCGGAAGTTTGTCTGTCCAATTTGACTTAAGCTATTGGTTAAAGAAGTGAACAATTGGTTAGGCCTACTGCAGGTGGAGTGGTGGTCACTGATTCATGACGTCAACCTGATAGCCTGACAGAAGTAGACTATCACGCACTTATTGAAGACAAAAACTTTTAAATAGGTGTTTATCTTACATAGGCTACAGCCACATTGCCAATACCACGATTTTAAAGTTGAAATTGTGAAGTGAATAGGCCTTCAATTTTATCAGACGCCAAATATAGTGCCACAAACTGGCGCCAAAGCACTTTGTGTGGTTGTTTGTTAAGTGAAATTAATCACACAAGAAATCTTTGTGAGAATCTTTGACTTTTGATAAATCTGATCAGGCTCAGAGAATTGCTCGCCTCCAGTAAGCAGGCGGGAAGCACGCGCACTGAGGGAAGCCCTGGAGGTTAGTGGCGGTTGGTAGTGGTGCGTCCTTGAAAACTGAAAATATTTGTTATTCAGTCAAAGAGTTGTATTGTAACAGTTTGTAATTAAAAAATACAGTCACCCTGTCTGTATAACCGTGACCTATATTTAGGATAGCGTGGCCAGTGTTTTTTTTTCCCTAGTCAGACACTGTGGCAGAGTTTTATATTCTAATCGTGACAGGGGGGAGGGGAGGCGTCAGTCATCGCCATCCCGCGTGGTGTATTTAAAGATTTGCACCAAATTAATTTCTCAGCGCTGGAGGTGTACAACACTGAACAGGTGGCCGATAAATATGCATATTAATTTTACGCGCGGTGAACCTTAAGGTCTGTGACGAAGGGAAGAACGTGGCCAAGATACGAGTTTGTAGGAATTGGCAATAGCCTACATTGCAAGTTGCCAAAATGAACGCATGAACAAATAAAAGTCTCAATTTATACCATTTAAAAATCTTTAAGAATATTGCGTCCAAACTTGGAGTCTCCCAGCAGGCTGCATTTAGCACTGGGCTAATATATTTTGTTCAAGTAGGGTACCCTAATGTGGGCGATGTAACAGTAGGCTACTTGTGCTCTCTGGGGTTCAAATTAATTTTTGGGATTATGCCCAAGCGATGCTAGGAGTGGCAGCTCTATAAGACCGGGCATTATTAATTTAGTCGTGGCTGCGCAATCAATAAACGGTCGAAATGAAATCTGTGACGTTCCCCTGAAACGCCGGTCACAGAGGTGAGGAGAGCACTGTGGTTCACCTCGGTCTGCCCGCCCGGCAGAGGGACCTAATAGGGACAGGGCACTGGCGGTTAAAATCGGGCAACAACTCCAGCACAGTCCCTGCATGGCAGGCTAATCCCCGGTAGCTAGCTCATAATTAGCGCGACCCCATGTCAAGTCTAGCGCCCGCCTATTCGGGGGACATAAGCTATTGTAATGAACTCAAGTAGGACATAATCAGCTGTCTGTTTCTTCATTTGTTTTCTTTCCTTAGCTTTTCTTCCTTTAATTCGTTCTTCTCATTCGCCCTCTATTTATTGAGCTGAACTTAAATTAAGACGTGAATACAAAACCAGACACGTGCCAGCTGCCCACCAAAAACAAAAGTGCTTAAACGTCGTCGCGTTAATTAAAAAAGCAATCTGCTGCTTGCTGAAGCAGACAGACTAACGGAAAGAATGCTTGCTGATACACACACCAGAGCGGATGCAACTAAACGGCAACAGATAGTTTTTTTTTCAATTAGGCCTACTACCATCTTTGCAGTTAGGCTATTTAATTATGACAAAAAACAGCAACATGCCTCGTGCGCCTCCATAGGCAGTATTACATTTAAATAATGCGCCATTGTGCACAGGAAAATAACGAGACATTTGATTCCGTCTACAATAATAAAAATGGCACATTCAAAGCCAATCTGCAATTTTACAAGGATTAGGCCTATGTGTTTACAATGAACAGCAGTAGGCCTAAATATTCAGATTGTGTGACAGTCATAAAACGGGCCTTTGCGCGGCCAATTAGGCCCATCACAGTCCATTAGCCTGGACTTCATATCTTATGTCTGTACACATAAGATAGGCTATTCATAGCTCTAGGGCTACCTTCAAGTGAAACAATGGATTTGTTTTATTTATTTATTTATTTATTTAATCCATTTTTTGAAAGAAAACTCTGCACGATTTGCCATGAAGAAACAGGCCTCGTTTCGAACTACTTTTATAACGAACAAATATCAAAGATGAAAAATTAAAAGATAGCATCTGTTTGGGTGCTGGAGTTCCCCGGATCGATAGTCTTTAACTTCTTCCTTTCCATTTGTTCATTAGTGCAGAGTCAAAAACATCTAAGCACCAGCACTCAGCCGTTATTAACGGAGACTTCGATTGCACATTCGCTCCGGTGAACGCACGAAACTGAATCCAGCCGCACGAAGCTCCCTCGCTCGCACCCTTGGTCCAGCAGAATATTGACAACTCATACAGCTGACACTGTCATTGCCAGCAGCGTCTGTCATATCAGCAGGGCAGCGTCTGCATGGAATAAGCCTCGGCTAACCCAAAAGGGGCACAGACAGAATTGTGGTTCAAGTAGCCTACATACTGTAGGCCTATGTCCTCAGGTTAAAGGTTGGGGACGTAAATCCAGTGGAGAAAAACATCTGGCGATGTTTGACACATAAGTTGCTCACTGAAGAAATGCTAGAAATGGCTAATTGAAAATGTAGTGTGAGGACTGACTGAATTACAGTAATAAAAATGATAAAGCGAGTTGCGTAAAACATTAGTCTACTCTAAACAGTACGAAAGGTTTTTTTTATTATTGTTATTTGCCTAATTTGCAGCGCCTTCAATGCCATTGCAATATCAGACCAGTAACCCAAACTGTCTTCAAGTTTTCCTTTGTATTAGATATCGACGTGAACACTAATATGAGTTTACATGTCGTGCAAACAAGGTGTCATGCGAGGTGCACTGACTGGAAACATGTTTTGAGATTGGAATGGCCAGCTGGCGCGAGCGCCTTATAGTTTGAAGACTGTTACCACCAACACTTAAACGGATCAATATGTCCATGTCTCATGCCTCCTTAGCCTGCTCACACTGTTTAACAGCATGATAAAAGTGTCGTGGTGGTGGTGCTGCTTCATGGATCACACGCGGTAGTCAGTGTGCACGCTCTGACTGTAGCAGTCTCTGTGAAGTTCATTATTTGCTATGTGGAGCAGAGCCACTCTGTCTGCGCGAGTGCGCGCGCTAAGCCTCATTAGAATGCAGCGTGGAAGTAAATATGCAAATATGGCCAACTGTCACTCAAACACTGTTTACTACCGTATTCATGGCTGCCTGCATTAAACTGGCTGTTTAAGAGTTTTGTGTATTTCACGCCTGGCACACTTAAAGACTGCTGAAATTGTTAAGCATACCCGTCCTTTGGTACGACATATCCACAAAATACGCACATGTTGTGCATATGCACATGCTCAAACAAACAGTCTTACAGACAGAAAGGAACAAGTGTAGCACACATTGGCATGCTACAGCACACAAACACACACACGCACACGCACATGCACACACAAACACACACACACACACACACACACACACACACACACACACACACACACACACACACACACACACACACACACACACACACACACACACACACACAGGCACCTGACGACTCTCACCAGTGTAGCTGTCTGGAAGTTAATTACGCAGCAAGAAGTCAGGCTTTAGTTCTTACTCTTAAACCTTAAACCTTCTTAAACCTTAAACCTACTCTTAAACCTTCCCTAATCTGAGGCTACTTTCTCCAGCAGGCAGGCCAGAGATTTGGACAAAACTCCATCCGCTTCACCCACTTTATGCCAGAAGGAAGCGTCATTGTTCAAACCTGCCGTGCCCACACTTCAGCCTTATTCAGGCAGCTCGCCTCATTTGTATATCAATGGACCATGTCATATTAAGTTAACATAGAGAGAGGGGGGGGGGTGGTAGAGAGAGAGAGAGAGAGAAAGAGAGAGGGCGGAGAGAGAGAGAGAGAGACAGAGAGAGAGAGAGAGAGAGAGAGAGAGAGAGAGAGAGAGAGAGAGAGAGAGAGTAAATGCAACAATACACACACACACACACACACACACACGCACACACAGAGAAACCCATTAACAGAAAAAGAGCAGTGAGTAAATGCTTGCCCTTGTTTAAGGATATAGATTACAGTGTGTGCCGTTAATAAGGGCTAATTTCATTAATCCGTCTCAGAGTAAGTGGCCACCGAGGTGGAGAGAGAGAGAGCCCGCGTGGTGTTGAGTGTCATCGGAATAATCTGGCCCCAGGCTGAGACACAAGTGTTAATCTTCTCCAGTCCATTTAACCGCACCCGCACCCGCGGACAGGCAGAGGAGGCGATCTCTAATCCCAGTGTCAGAGAGGCGTAATCCAGCCTAGGGCAAAATGTGGCATCGCATCGGGCCGGGCTAGGTCGGGCGAGAGAGGAGAGCCAGGAGCTCTGGGTGCAGGCGGAGGCGGAGGCACAGGTAGCTGGCTACTGGAGACGCTGCAGAAAATGGGCTGCTTCCCGAAACCTCTCTTGCTCCAGTTTATGTACACTCGCCTCCAAAAGAGTTGTCGCCTATCCATCTGTTTGGAATAACAGCTAATAACCTGACTTTCAGTTAATCACTTGGCTTCAGAAGTCACTCATTTGATAGCTACAACCCACCGAATGAAAATGTATGTACAAAAATAAATTTCATGCACCAAAGAAAGATTGACCCTTTATTGAACACAGACAGGGCAGATTTTCACAAGACAAAAGTTTTGTCGCTTATCGAACATAATGTGAAAATGAGCAGATAAGTCACTTCAAAACACTTCAAATACGCAGATTGGGTGTCATACTTAATCACTGAATCACTCTCACCTCTCCAGAAAATCAACTTTGACCTTAGGTGTATGTTTAGGGTCATTGTAATCATGGAATGCAACACAATGAAAATCAATGGAGTTCAATGAGAGATGGTGACATATTCGCTATTCGTAGAGCAATACATGTTTAACTTCATGATTTAATCAATGATAAAAGCCCTCAAACACCTGCAGCATGCATGCAGCTCCTCGTAAGAGCTGTATCTGTGCCATGTTTCACTTTATGCACCATTTATCTTTTTTCATATTCTTCATCTCCAACACCATATAGTTTTCATGCTATCAGTTCTAAAATGGTTGATCTTGGGATCTTGACTTCAGAGTATGAGTCCCATTAGCCTTCATTTTTGTCAAAATTAGGCCTGACATACTCTTGGCTGGCTTTTTTGAGACAGGACAGTGGGAGAGACTTCTTTGGTGTTAAAGGTGAAGAATTTGGAAAACAATACATGGTGCCTAAAGTCAAACATGGGAGGGATACAGCTCTTATGTGGAGCTGCATGCATGCTGCTGGTGTGTGAGGGCTTTTATCATTGATTACATCATGAAGTTAAAAATTTATTGCTCTACGAATAGCAAATATGTCACCATCTCTCATTGAACTCCATTGATTTTCATTGCATTGCTTTCCATGATTACAATGACCCTAAACATACACCTAAGGCCAAAGTTGATTTTCTGGAGAGGTGTGAGTGAATCAGTGATTAAGTATGACACCCTATCTGCGTATTTGAAGTGTTTTGAAGTGACTTATCTGCTCATTTTCACATTATGTTCGATAGGCGACAAAACTTTTGTCTTGTCAAAATCTGCACTGTCTGTGTTCATTAAAGGGTCAATCTTTATTTGGTGCATGAAATTTATTTTTGTACATTCATTTTCATTCGAGAGGGTTGTAGCTTTCATATGAGTGACTTCTGAAGCCAAGTGATTAATTGAAAGTCAGGTTATTAGCTGTTATTCCAAACAGATGGATAGGCGACAACTTCTCTGGAGGCGAGTGTATGTCCAAAGACTTTTTTGCTACCATTTCGACTTTAATATAGCCTATATTGTATTACACTTGTCTTGTGTGCTCCTCATCGTTAAAAAAAAACTTTAAAAAGCTTTTGAAAACGTTTGTAATATACACACCAAGTGATAGGCTACATGGTTCAAAGACAAGGCACAGACACCAACTTTTTTGTTTTCTAGTTACATAGGCGAGCAAGCCAGCGAGCTCAGTGGTACAAACTTCACCTCAACTGTATATTTCGCCATCATGTCTTTACAGCACAACTACTGTAGCTGTACAGAGCAAAAAGGCAGAAAGTATGCAGAGCTTCAAACCAAGTACAATAACGTTAAATGATCCTGTTGTCCAGCCTTTAAGTAGTTTGGTAACACTTGACTTGACGCCGGTGTCATATGCATGTCATTACAGTGTCATAACAGTGTCATGGCACAGTTTACTTACTTTACTTACTTAACCCCATCACGCCATTCGGCGCATAGGGCAGCAAATGGCGTGATGGCACAGTTTGTACGTGTCATAAACATTTTATGACTGCTGGCCTTAAAGTGATACTGTCCCATTTTTTGAAATAAGCTCGTATTACACCTGCCCCTGAGCTAAATAATTGGGTTTGACCTTTCTCCTGTACTTTAAACCGTTCTCTGAGTATGGCAGTGCAAATTTTACCTCCATGCTAGCAGTTAACATTGAGTTCTATGAGACCAGCTGGCGGCTAACTGGTCTCATAGGAGTCAATGTTAACTGCTAGCTTGGAAGTAAAATTTGCACTACCGTACTCAGAGAACAACAGAAAGTACAATTCAACTCAAGGGAAGGTGTAATATGAGCTTATTTCCAAAAATGGGACCGTATCACTGACATGACATTCGACTATGGCAAAGACAACCTAGGGTTATGACGCTGTAGTGACATGCATATGACACTGGCATCATGTAAAGTGTCAGTAGTTTTAGGTAGATTATTGACATGCCACAGTTTTGTTACTTTCTATAATTTCCTTTACAGATCAGCCATGTTATTTAACTTTATATTTTGATATACAGTAGGCCTATGTGTCATTAAAGTCATAATAACTCATTTTCAACAGCAAGGCAGTTACCGCCTTTTTGCTTTGTAAGGAACTATACGCAGGCATGCACAAATACTCCCTCTTGGTCACACGCAGATGCACTCACAGTAGTGCACACACACACACACACACACACACACACACACACACACACACACA
>NC_085874.1:42161150-42163650 GCF_034702125.1 Engraulis encrasicolus | reverse complement strand
AATCCCTTATTGTGCATGAACAAGACATTTGCGAATACATGCCTAACAAATGTTTGATTTTGCTTTGTACATGTCTTACAAGTTACTTAGGTACATTAGGTATTAGTGCTAATACATGTATCCCTAAAATAAAGTGTTACCGTGCATACATACACAAGTAGATACACACACACACTTTCCCACATTCACACACCAGCTCTGGAGGCTTCCGCACGATGCCAATTGTCCGGGGTTCATATTGTACCTTGGCCATACTGTGGCCATTACTAAAAAGCATTTGACCATAGAGCTATTATACATTAGCCAGGCCATGCCCTCCTACTGACACAATGCCTTGGGCGTTGCTTCTAGCCAGGCTAAGAGCAATGTAAATATCGTTTTTTTTTTATCTCCCGAAAAATCGGGAACTCCTACTTTGTCAGGAACCAATCAACCAGTACCAAAGGGATGCTGGTCAACACTGCTGTTTGGGAAACGTTAATTGTTATGGTCTTGGTAAGACCAACTGTCCAAGAGATTTGAAAGTCGGTGATAATCAGGCTAATTGTACAAACACATATCCCCCGTGAAAGACTTTTTTGGAGGAGTAAAACATCTTTTTTCCTGTGATACTGGTGGTGACCAACATGGAATTTGAAAGGAACATCTAATGTTCTGCTCTTCCCACTCATCTTCCTCCTCCTCATCTCTCTCTCTCTCTCTCTCTCTCTCTCTCTCTCTCTCTCTCTCTCTCTCTCTCTCTCTCTCTCTCTCTCTCTCTCTCTCTCCTCTCTCTTTCTCTCTCTCTTCTGCTATACACCTGTGTTTTATTCTGTGTGTGTTTCTGTCCATCAGGAGACAGTGGAAGGCTCAGATCTAGTCCTATGGTCCTTAGGTCATGTCTGCTTTGTAGATGTACGTGCGTGCATGTGTGCTTCCATGCATCTGTGTGTGTGCGTGTGCGTGTGTGTTGTGTTGTGTTGTGTGTGTGTGTCATTCTCTTTCTCTCTCTCTCTGACTGTCTCCCTCTTACATGAGCAAGTTCTTAAATCTTGTCTTTTTCCATCTTTCACTTAACATTCTCCTTCTCTCTGTCTGTGATTGTGTCTATCTCTCTCTCTGTCTCTGTCTCTGTGTCTCTCTCTCTCTCCCTCGCTCCTCGGCGGTTAAGCCCTGGTGCATGTGCACTAGTGGAGCGTTGCTATAGTAACAGGGCTGTCCTGTGGCCTAGGTAATCCACATGCAGCTCACCATACTGGACCTCTGAGCTCAGAACAGGGAGACACACACACACACACACACACACAGACGCACACACACACACACACACACACACACACACACACACACACACACACACACACACACACACACACACACACACACACACACGAGTGATTCTCTAATTCGCCTACACTTTTAAGTCCGTGGATTTTATTTGGCAATTCCATTAACTATTAACTGCATCCAATGATGTTTTGGACATTAGAAAACATGTATCTTTCATATAATACAGAAAGTGTAGACATAGCATTATTTCCCTCAGCAAGAATGAATATTTAATACTGGTTTTGGGCGTTTTCATGCCGTCCTGTTTTCCAAATGTCAGATTCAGTCTTCATATTAGCATGTAAAGAAACTTGATTTGCCCAAGACGATTGCAAATGTTGATTCACAGTAATCATCACAATATGACAAAACTGTCAGAAAGACCACTGTCCTTTCCATTATACATGAAATTTGCCATTTTGTGTGTGTCCACGAAAACTGTGTTAACCGTGTCACGGTCTGAAACCTCCTCCATAAATCAGTAATGGTTTGGTCTTAGGCCATACGAATAACATCACGTGATGTCATAACCTCTTTGGCAGGATACGGGAAGACTTTTTGGTAAATTTTGAGCTCCATCCTTCCATAATTTAATCCATTCTTTTTCATGTTCTCATAGCGGGAAAATTGCCTGTCAACAGTGTTATCAACATATTCATAAGAATCTGAATTATAAATCACATGTAGAAAAACACAGATAAAGCATACAGATACATGAATTGATTAAGGTGTTGTGGTGGAACTTCTGAGGTCCTCAGTTAGCACAACACCATAAAAATGGCTGAAATGTCAACGGTGTTACCGTCAATGGTGTTACAATTAAGTATGACAGTCAGGGTTGCCAGATGAGGCTGATGATTTCCAGCCCAAAAAATGATCAAAATCCGCCCTAAAACCCGCCCAATTCTATTGATTTATATGGCAGTGGGAAGGTTTTTCTGATAGATGCCATTTTTACCCGCACACGGCCATCCTAAGCAGCCCAATTGGGCGGGAACCAGCCCAATCTGGCAACACTGATGACAGTTGAGGAGTATGTTTTTGCCAATTTATATCCATATTGACAGACAAACAAACAAAATAATTTGTGTTCTAGGGAGATGGGTTTGTCTGCTCTGTTTTTTTCTCCTAAAAAAGTGCCTACTTGTTCCCCTGCACTGTTGACCGTAACGCAGTTGAGTTACACCATTGA
>NC_085874.1:42153650-42156150 GCF_034702125.1 Engraulis encrasicolus | reverse complement strand
CTCTTCCTTCTTTTACTCCCCTCCCCTTCTCCCCTTCCTCCTCTTACTCCTCCTCTTCATCTCCCTCCTTCTCCTTCCTTTAATCCTCTTCTTCTTCTTCTTCTTCTTCTTCTTCTTCTTCTTCTTCTTCTTCTTCTTCTTCTTCTTCTTTTTCTTCTTCTTCTCCTCTCCCTCCTCTCCTCCTTCCATGTCCCAGTGTTGTCTGGGCACAGCAGGTTTTATCATTCTTCTCTCCTGAACATGAACACAACATCCTCCTCTCCATCCTCCTTATCTTGCTCTTCGTCTCCCTCCTTTTCCACCTGCTCCTCCTCTTCATCTCCTTCCTCTTCAACTTCCTCCTCATCGTCCTCTTCATTCCTCCACCTCCTCCTCCTCATCTTCATCTTCATCATCATCTTCCTCTTCATTCCTCCTCCTCCTCTCCTCCTCCTCATCTTCCTTCTCCTTTTCCTCCTCCTCTTCATCTTCTTCCTCCTCCTCCCTCTCTTCCTCCTCCTCTTCCTCATTCTCCTCCTCCTCATCTTCATATTCATTCCTTTCTCCTCCTCCTCCTCCTCGTCTTCCTCTTCCTCCTCCTCCTCCTCATCTTCCTCTTCATTCCTCCTCCTCCTTCCATATCCCTCTTCATCCTCCTCCTCATCATCTTCTTCCTCTTCCTCTTTCTCTTCTTCTCCTTCTCCTCCTCCTCATTTTAATCTTCATTCCTCCTCCTTCTCCTCCTCCTCCTCCTCATCTTCCTCTTCATTCCTCCTCCTACTTCTTCCATCTCCCAGTGTCCTCTGTGTTGGGAGCAGCTGGTGTTATTCCTGTTTTCTTTCTCAACATCTACACAACAATATTATTTTTCTCACCTGTTCTTTTGTTTATATATACTATCTACTTTATGTTCCTCAGCTGTTTATTATTAGGTAGGGTAGGCCTACCCACAAGACACTGCTGTCCATCTCCTTCACCCGCTTCAAGCCAGGGGCTGTTTTGGTGTTCTGCAAAAGGCTCTGGTCTACACACGCGCTGTCCGACTGGGTATCCAAATGTAGCAATCAGACAGAAACACACGATTCACGGATCGGAATCCATGTGTTTTGAGTAAACATGATGCTGCTGTTTCACTCCTTGTGAGTAACTCGTGTTTTGAGTTGGTCGAAGTGGACCCTCTCTCTCTTCTTCTCTTCGGAGCCGTGCACTGATGCAATTTTAAGGATACTAATAATAACGGTGTACATGTCATGAAAAGCACTGTGTGTGTGCATGCTTGTGTGTGTGTGTGTGTGTGTGTGTGTGTGTGTGTGTGTGTGTGTGTGTGTGTGGGGGGGGGGTTGTGTGTGGGTGTGTGGGTGTGTGTGTGTGTGTGTGTGTGTGTGTGTGTGTGTGTGTGTGTGTGTGTGTGTGTTGGCGTGTGTGTGTGTGTGTGTGTGTGTGTGTGTGTGTGTGTGTGTGTGTGTGTGTGTGTGTGTGTGTGTGTGTGTGTGTGTGTGTGTGTGCGTGCGTGTGTGTTGGCGTTTGTGTGTGTGTAAGTCTGTTTAAGTGCGTGTGTGTGTGTGGGGGGTTATGTGTGAGCATGTGTGTTAGCGTGTGTGTGTGTGTGTGTAAGTGTGTGTTGGCGTGTGTGTGTGTGCGTGCGTGTAAGTGTGTGTGCGCACAGGTGTGTATGCGAGTCATGTGTGCCCTACAAACACTCATCCAGAGTAAACAAGCTACAGTGATACGCAGGGGTGAAAGCAGACGGGTTGTGCACAGGTGCGTAGCACCGGTATGAAATTTACAGCTGGTGCGCAGTACCGGTAAGAGAATAGGGTTAATGCTGTCCAAACACCCACATTTGAAAGAAAAGTTAAGTCTGCTTTTTAACCCCTTAAGACACTGCATTATAAATGAGCTGTTACCAGAATGGCAATGACCAAGTCGTAATGTATTACTAAAGGCCCGTGCACTGTCATAGTAGTGTAGTGCTATAGAGTAAGGTCGCCATATTCCGCCCACTTCACTGATCACTTCATTGAAAACGTGATAATATCACTATTTCAAATACTATTTAATTATGCTATCGTATATTTTTGGATAGCGGCAACTGTGTAGATGAGGTAATGAGCAATATTAGCTAACATTGGTAGCCCTTTCTATCGTAATTTGGCGACAACGTCCAGCATGTCCACAATCTAGTTTCAGCACAATTCACCGGCGAAAGGCTCCCAATTCCGCCCGCTTGATTTCAGGTCACGTCGGTATTTCCGTTACTGTTTATTATTCCTTCATGGCATTTTGCTGATTTCGTTCACACTTGTAGTCCTGGCTTTACCGATGCAGGAACTGTGATTAGTTTGGTCGTTACTGTGGAAACGGTTGAATAATTTTGGTCCTAAAGCGAAACAGGGAAGCGGCCAGGGCGAGTTTTTAGCCAGAATGTCGTCGTGAAATTAAAGTTCCATGCTGCCGTTACGACACCATTCATTACAATGCTGTTTATGGCCGTTTGACTCGGTTTTAAATATCATCACCG
>NC_085874.1:42136150-42148650 GCF_034702125.1 Engraulis encrasicolus | reverse complement strand
ATGTGGTATATCAGGTCGGTCTGAATACAATACACAGACATGGTTAGTATGTGGTACATTGGGTCATATGTGGTATATCAGGTCGGTCTTAATACAATACACAGACATGGTTAGTATGTGGTACATTGGGTCATATGTGGTATATCAGGTCGGTTTGAATACAATACACAGACATGGTTAGTATGTGGTACATTTGGTCATATGTGGTATATCAGGTCGGTCTTGCTACATACACCTAGTGGTGCCTTCCTCAGCTACCTTATTAGGTAGCTGTTGCCTTTGGCCAGGAGCAGATGTCGTCAGATGGTGTCCAACTATCTCTGGGTGTTTTGGCCCTGAACCATAACACCCTCAAGCTGGTGGGCCCAACAGTGAGTGGCCAGCTCACTGCCCATCTGCTCCTGGTTTCCAGCATTCCTCCTCTCTCCTGCTCCATAGCCAACAAGAGGCTCGTTCCGCCTCTTCCCCCATCCTCCGTGTTGCAAGCTTCTTGCTACGCTCATCCAGGCCTATCGCTGAAAGGAAGTGCCATGCTGACCTTGCTGGAAATCCCCGACACCCGACCTCGACAGGGAACACCCACGTCTGCCAGCCCTGGTCTCTGCAGTCCTGGGCTAGCTGCTGGTATTTTGTGGCTTTCCTTTCATGTGCCTCGTCACAACCCTCCTCCCATGGCACTGTGAGCTCCACCAAGATGACTTTCTGGTCCTTAGCAGACCACAGCACTCTGTCTGGGCGGAGGGTTGTCTGAACCATGTCCGGAAATTGCGGTTTCCTCCCAAGGTCCACCCTCATCTCCCAGGAGCTTGCGGTGTGAAGGATGTTCGCCCTCGTCCTCCCAGTGGTCAGTCTCGGCTTAGCTCCCTCCCTAAGGAAGGTGATCGTTCTCTCTGGGGCTGTGCTGGCTGGTCTCTTCTTCACCCTCTCACGCTCGATGGTGTCAGCAAGGGAACGCAGAACTTTATCATGGCGCCACCTATTCCGACCTTGGGTTAGGGCTGTTCTGCACCCAGACAGTATGTGCGCCAGCGTCCCTTTCTGCTTGCAAGCTTGCAGAGTGGATCCTCTCTCAGCCCCCACAAGTGCAGATGCACTGGTGAAGGGAGGGTGCTGTAGACAGACCTCAGGAGGAAGGAGATTCTGTATGGCTCCAGACGCCACAGGTCTCTCCAGGTGATCTTGCGCCTGGGTAAATCCCATTTTGTCCAGGCATCCTGGGAGCCTTGTTCGACTGCTCTGGCCATATGCTTCTCCTCTTCCCTGCTTCGCACCTCTGCCTGCACCATCCCCCGTCTGGTCTTTGAGTTTGCCTTTCCCCATGTTTGGAAGTGGCCAGAGCCAAGGCCTTGCCTGTGGACACATTGGTTGCCAACTATGTCTCGCAACTGTAGAGAGCTCACTGCCTGCTCCACAGCTGTGTTGGCAGCCCACTTACGCCCCGACCTGGTTGTGACGCCTGCTTGGTTCACCAGGTCATCCCTGGAATCCCTCAGGCTAAGGAGGGCTTTGCACTTTGCTACTTTAAACTCCTCGACCACCGATGACAAGGGGAGTTGCAGTTGGCCAGACCTGATGTAGAGGTCCACTGAGGTGAAACTTGGGGGGATGCCAAGCCACCTCCGTAAGTGCTTGCTGGTTTTCCTCTCAATGGCCTTGACAGATGACATAGGGAAGTCATAAACTGTGAGGAGCCAGAGGAGCCTGGGCAAGGGTCCATGCTGGTACAGCCAGGTCTTGAATTTGCCCGGGAGTAGAGATTTCTCGATTTTCCTCAGCCATTCCTCAGTCTGCCTTACTGCCTCTGTAACATTTGCTCCGTCTGACAGTGATGCGTTGAACCACTTACCCGGGCACTTTATTGGGTTGCTTTCAATGGATGGGATGGGCTCACCTTGGACTTGAAGGCTGAACTTGCTGGTCACTCTGCCCTTTTTGATGACCATGAGCCTGGATTTTCTGGCTTTAAAAAACAGCATCCCAGCCCAGGAGGCTACACTTCCCAGCGTCTCCAGCACCCACCTTGCTTGGACGTGGGTCACGGTTGTTGCCGTGATGTCGTCCATGAATGCTCTCAGCACTGGTTGGACTATTCCAGAGTCCAGCGTTGGGCCCCGTGTTATGCCCTCGGCTGAGGATATCAACAGATTCATTCTGTGAAAAATGAGGGATGGTAATTACATGGTAATGACATTTTTCACAGAAACGCCACTACATACCCTACCTACACTCGCCTACACTCACAGACACCCGCAGACACTTTCATTCAGACACTGACACACACGCGCATGCGCACGCCGCACCTGTAGCCTTCCAAACATTCATTCAGTAGAAGTTTCTTTTTATCGCGGTTAGCGCGAGATGACACACACGCACAGTAACATGTGAAAATTGTTTAACCATTCATTTACTCAGGAATGTCATTATTGTTTGTGTCTTTTGTAATATTTTTATTGTTGGTTTGGGAATATTGTGATATTTTGTATGTGGATTTACCCTTTAGCTACCAGAATTTTTTTTTGAATAGGCCGGAATCCTACCAGGAATTCTAAGGAAAAATTGACATTTTGGTCATATTCTAAATAATGTCAAATAACTTGAAAAGAAATGAAAAGTGTCAATTACAAGTTACTTTCATATTAAAGTAGAGAAAACACACTTTCAAATGGTATATCATTTATGGATAATTAATTGTTCAGTATTCCCATAGAGTGCCTTTGATGTGGATTAAATGATAAAAATGTGATAAAATCCGATATTATCTAGGCCTATCTATCTATATATCTATATATTTAGGCCTATCTATCTATCTATCGATCTCTCTATCCATCTATCTATCTATCCTTCCGTCTATCCATCCATCCATCCAGGGTCAAAGTTGAACAATGATCATGTGACGACAACAAATGTCGTTCACCCAAAAGTCCTGTTTTCAAGCGGTTTCAAGCGGTATAACTGTGATGGACTACAGTAGCTAATAATGTTTGAACTAAACCATGCCAAAGACGTGTAAGGATAACCGTAGAAGTGGCCGCGATAGCAGACAGGACATGAATGGAGCTCTAGGAAGTTTCCCCCTCCCAATTTGGCACAGGTAAGACGCGCCAGGCATCACCGACTTTGACCGGAATTGAAGTGCTACAAACACCACGTTGGTAGGCTATTATTGGAAGTTAGCATTCAACTCAACGTCTTCGCGCACATTTTTATGAAGGACAACGTGGAGTAGTAACAGTCCTTGACTGCTTTGCCAAAGCTGACACGCAAAATGAGTAGCCAATTGTTCCATGCTGCGCTTCCTTCACGATGCGCTGTTACGCAGAGCTGTCGCTGTAAGTTGTTCCAGGAAACTAAGATAGTTGGATACCAACATATGGTTTGACTTTGAAAACACACCGAAGACAGTTTACATTTTTAATATGTAGCATGTAGACATCGGCTGGACAGTTGTGTTTGCTATTTAGGACCATGGCAGAACTGATCACAGTTGAACACCATCTCATAAGCCTAATAAAACAACATGATCTAAAAATGGCCTAAATAGTCATACACATGTGCTGTTGACCATGAAAATAGATCGACGCGGGTTGGAAGTTTTCATATTTAGTGTATATTGGTTGTAGAAACAGAATGGTTGTGTTTGTAGCCATCCAATCTCGGACGGCCGTCATTTGAATTGAAGGCAGATTGCCAAATCGCAAGCGGCGCATCTCGTAATAAAATCTAAAATACTGAAAAATAATATAATATAAACATATAGTTTTTATACTGAAAGTATATCGAGGAGGGTCTGTAATATTGAGCTAAAGTGTTTGAAAGCTGGAAAAACTGCATGATGACGGCCGTTCAGCTGTATTTTCATATGAAAATATTCCGGCCGGCCGCGGCCGTTATGGTACAGATCCAGTCGGACGTTCACGGCCGTTATGGGAGCTGAAGGGTTAAAAGAATGTTTTAATACTTTTTGTAACTTTATTTTCCTATTGATTGAATAGTGAACCAATCAGCTGTAACTTGAAGATTGTGAGCTCTTTAAAAGGGCAGGCCTTTCTCATTCTAGAGAGAGAGGGTGAGGTTAACACACGCTTGCTGCGAGGCTGTGTAAAAGAAGTAAGTGCAAGGAAGTTTGTATTTAGAAATTATTTTGTTATAGTTGAAATTTAAGTTGCCTGATTTGAGGCTGGTTTTCTTTTGCGTTTATTCAGTTTTTTGTTTATCATATTTTTGTATCACTTCCGCACTGTAAATAAATCCGCACCTGTATCCACGATATTTTCAGTTGCCAAGTTTCCGTCTTCTTTTAACCGCTACTTGCAAGGGCCAGTCCTAACATGAGTTGGGGGTAGAGAAGCCCCTTTCTCACACATTCCCATGATGAATAAGATGGGGGAGATGGTACATCCCTTTTGGAGGTCTAGCCAGTTGGTAGTGAAGAGTGCAGATGTAAATCTCAGTCTGAACCCGGTGAGGTAGCCAGAGATCAGGCCTTGTATTGACGCTGGGATGTAGTAGTGGTTGAGCCCCTCTTGGATGAGATTGTGAGGTATTGACCCGTACATGTTAGAGAGGTCTAGCCACACCACTGTCAGATCGCTTTTCTTCTTCTTCTTCGCTTCCTGGATCAACTGGCTGATCATTGAGGTGTGTTCTAGGCAGCCTGAAAATCCTGGGATACCAACTTTCTGGATAGACGTGTTGATGTAGTGATTCTGCGTCATGTAGGAGGTGATCCTTTTTGCCAGAACGGAGAAGAAGATCTTGCACTCCACACTTAGGAGAGATATTGTTCTGAATTTGGCAATTGCAGAGGATCCCTCCTCTTTTGGCACAAAACATCCCTCAGCCAGTTTCCAGCTTGCTGGTATTGTGCCCTTTGCCCAGATCTTCCTCAAGATCAGAGTCTCTTGAGTAGCTTTGGACATTTTTTGTACACCTTGTAAGGTATACCGCTGGGGCCGGGGGCAGATGCTGATTTGGCCTTGTGGACAACGTCCTGAACCTCCTGCCAGGTAGGTTATTTTGCGTTCAGCGCGATGGTTGGTTTTGCAGGCCTCAAGATGTTGCGATTGGCATCTAAACCCCGGCTTCTGGTAGGGTCGCTGTGGGCTTCTGCAAGGAACTCTTCTGTCTCCAATTTAGAGCTGGAAAGCGTACCAGATTTCTGCTGTCCCAGAAGCGCCTTGGTGAAGCTGTAGGGGTCTTTAACAAACTGGGCGCGCCACTTCTCTTTCTTACGCCGCTGCTTTCGGAGGTTTTCTGCTCTCCTGAGCTTACACAGCTGTTCCCGGAGCTTGCTTGTTAGATCTTTGATCCCCTCTTTCTCAGGTGTTGAACTGGTCTTGAACAGCTTGTTTAGTCCCTTTATCTCACCCCTCAGGCGGCGAATCTCCTTCTCCCTCATGTTCGGTTGCTGCTGTGGCTGTCGTTGGCCTCTCCGCTCCACTGTGCCGAATCTCTCCTTGGCGAGGTTGTATACAATGGTCGTGGTTGCATCGATCTTTCTGTGTACTGGGCCTGATGAGGTTGCTTCCAGGATCCCTTCCAGGTCATCGTCGAGTTGCGACCAGGCGTTGTTATCTGCCATCTTTGGCCACTGGATTCTTTCTCTCCATGCAACTTGGAGTGATGTTGCTGGAGAGGGGTTCACATGGGTTGGTCTCTGGTGTTCGGGCTCCTCAGGTGCTGAGAGATCTTCAGCACTGTGGTGTGCTTCCCGTCTTCTCGTCTGACCAGACTCTGGGTCTGTGCACTGCTCCTGAGTTGCTGGTGTCCCACACCTTGACCTGTTTGAGCCCTCTGGCACTTCTGCAGACTTTCCCGCAGTGGCACCTAACAGTGAACTCCTCTCCTGTCAGCGTTGTGTTTGTTTAAGCTTTCTGAATACAATACACAGACATGGTTAGTATGTGGTACATTGGTCATATGTGGTATATCAGGTCGGTTCTGAATACAATACACAGACATGGTTAGTATGTGGTACATTGGGTCATATGTGGTATATTAGAACAGTGTGGATACACGTGCACTGATATATTATATATCAGTGGATACAAGTGGGTAAAAGCTTTCTGAATACAATACACAGGCATGGTTAGTATGTGGTACATTGGGTCATATGTGGTATATCAGGTCGGTCTGAATACAATACACAGACATGGTTAGTATGTGGTACATTGGGTCATATGTGGTATATTAGAACAGTGTGGATACACGTGCACTGATATATTATATATCAGTGGATAAAAGTGGGTAAAAGCTTTCTGAATACAATACACAGACATGGTTAGTATGTGGTACATTGGGTCATATGTGGTATATCAGGTCGGTCTGAATACAATACACAGACATGGTTAGTATGTGGTACATTGGGTCATATGTGGTATATTAGAACAGTGTGGATACACGTGCACTGATATATTATATATCAGTGGATAAGTGGGTAAGGGTGTCCGTCTTAACACAATACACAGAAAGGATATGAATGGTTAACGGGGCAAATATTAGTATGTGGGCATGCACATCATACTGTATGTTAAGGGACCTGTGAGAAGGCACTCCCTCCCATCTCATAATCGCAACGATTTTAAATACTGGTGAACGTTTGTTTGATTAGTCTGGACTGTCCAGGAGCGCACACGCACATTCATTCACACACACTCACACACACACACATACATGAACAAGCGCACACAAGACCTCTCCGAGCTATCTCTCCTGTATGGCGTTCAGGCCGGCCAGAACGGAGCCGGTGCCGGTGCTCGCACCAGTTACGTTCAGCACTAAAGTGCTTATCTGCGAACTGGGCTCATACCGTGCTCTGAACTTTTCCCCCACGTGACTGTGTTACCTGGATGAACCTGCTGTCAGTCTCGTTGTCGTCACAGTTCGCAGAGAAAAAACAAGTATTTTGTGGTTCGCATTGTCAACCAAATCAAATGGGTTGATTCGCCGTTCAACTACGTCACTGCCTTGAACATCTGTTCTACACTCGACGGTTGGAAATGCTGAAAGTTGATTGGTTCCCGACAAAGTGGGTGGGTTCCCGCTGTAGAGGGAAAGTTGGAAATGCTCCTCCTCAAGCTCCTGGCCCTACTGTGTGTAGCTGAGCCGAAGAGCGTTGCGTCACCGCTAGGGCGGAGCCCGGGTAGTTGAAGACTGCCATAAACTGCCGTGTCTGAGGATGTTACTGCAGCTGGGAGCTGATGTTAACGCATGCGACTGCAACAGTAGGACTACTCTCATCCGTACCATGTCTTAAACAAGAAGTTGCCCATAACAACTTTGAAAACATCCTACTGCTGCTCAAACGAGGTGCCAGTGTGAATACGGTGACCCATAATGGGGACAATGTGACGTAGTGTTTGGTGTGCTATCTGAAAGAGGGCTTAGATAACGAGGATGCTGAGAAGGCAGCTGCCGTCAGACGATATTGCACTCGAATAGCAAACATGCTATTGGACCAAAGAGCTCAGATGTTTGCAGGAACGGGTGACTGGAGGAGTATTATTACCAACCCCTCTCACTCAGGAAACTCTGCAGGCGGTTCATACGCCAACTGCTGGCCCTGCTTCCACTTGAATCCAAAGTGCCGTTGTTGCCCCTCCTCCCATTGCTCCAGGACTTCCTTATTCCAGAAGTCAGCTTCCTGCGCTGGCCCAGCTGGGACAGCCTCCAGTGCCAAACCTGTCCATTCACTATGACTAAGACTATGAGATGTTCATTAAATAAGTTCCTCATGCTTTGTAGCTTCATTTATTTACACGAACCAAAGACAACACGAGCACTTGCAAGTTACGATGCTGAAGTTAAATCGGGACAGTAAATAGTGTTTCCATACTTCATTCTGCTTTGTGCAACCTGTTCTCGACAATGAGCTTCTTCCTTGTTCCAAACTACTGCGGTGGCTAGTGCAATCAAAAATACAGGTTGACGTTTATTACATGTTTCATTTCCATTGTTGTTGAGCCTGTGTAGCTGTGTAGCCGTGTAGCTACAAGGCAACAGACATGTATAGTTTACTCCTTGTATTGAAGGCAGTTTGAATCCTCACAGCGCAGATCAGATCGAGCAAAAATCAAACTGTCTGCGTTGACCTCTGGGCGACAGGCGGCAAAGAGAGTATACACAGCCCTCAAGGGGGTGAAATGAGATTCAGCCATAAACTCCNAACCTCCTCAAAAAGACAGGCCCGTTCCCACTTTGCTGGAAAGACTCAAATACATCACAACAGCATTGCTAAGACATTAAAGAGAGCCTTCAGTAACAGGTAAAGACTTCAAGATAAAGATCACTGCAATTTTGAAGACAACACAGGTTTAACATAGTCTTTGCAAAGGTTTATAACTATAAATGTCCATACAACAGTATAAATCACAAGTCCTCATAAGTTATTCCAATAGGCCATTGGGTAAAACTGCACTGATGAATAAACCAGTGTTGTTGTTGTTCATGAATCTGGGATTCTAGGTGATTGTTCACTTAGGCTGTTGTTTCTCATCAGGATGTAGCTATGTTGATGCCTCAACAGCTTATTTACATTTTATTTATTTTGGATTTTTCTAGTAGCATCATCACGCACCACTCTCCCTCGGCATCAAGAACTGGCATTATTAGCTATTACCATGCTATCGGCACGTTAGAGCAACATCGCCACATTATGTAAGAGCAACATTGATAAAACCATGAATTAGCATATTATTACCACATTGTCAATGCATTATTAGCATGTCATTAGCAGTCATTTTTTGTTGGGGGGTGGGGGTGAATAACTGGCGTTATTGGAATGTTATCAACATATTATTAGTATGTTATAAGGGTTATTTGTCATTGGAGGACACATCTCTATCACCTCATCATCTGAATTAAGGATAATGAACAATTTAGACCACATTTGCAATTCTATACAACAGGCGCCATCTTGGAAAATGGCCACCATTTTAAGTAGCAAATCAGGTGGATTTGATTGTATTGGTGTTGATCACATATGTGCTGAATTTCATGTGTGTATCATAATTTGCTTGGTCAATTTGGTGCAATAAATCAATTTCTGGGGTCTTTTTGGTGGCCATCTTGGAAAATGGCCGTAATTTCAAGTGGCAAATCAGGTGTATTTGATTGTATTGGTCTTGATCACATATATGCCTAATTTCATGTGTGTATCATAATTTGCTTGGTCAATTTGGTGCAATAAATCAATTTCTGGGGTCTTTTTGGCGGCCATCTTGGAAAATGGCCGCCATTTCGAGTGGCAAATCAGGTGGATTTCATTTCATTGGTCTTGTGTACAAACATGTCGAATTTCATGCTTGTATCACAATTTGTTTGGTCATTTCTGTGCAAAAAATCAATTTCTGAGGTTTTCTTTGGCGGCCATCTTGGAAAATGGCCGTCATTTCAAGTGGCAAATAAGGTAGATTTAATTATGCTAGTCTTGAGCACAAACATGTTGAATTTCATGCTTGTATCATAATTTTATATGTCAATTCTTTGCAATAAATCAACTTTTGGGGTATTTTTTGGCGGACATCTTGGAAAATGGCTGCCATTTTAAGTGGCAAATCGTGTAGATTTGATTGTAAGGGTCTGAAGCACATACCTGCCAAATTTCATGCTTGTATCATAATTTGCACTGTTCTTGCCATATTGGCCTTGTAGCTGCTCCACTAACTGTTGTGTATGCCTGTGTATGGAATTGCGCGGGAATGTGTATAGGCTGCAGTGGCATTGCTGGGTCGATAGGGGGCAAAGTTCCATACAACTCCACACACAGAAATGTCAGGTAGGGGGTTGTGAGGACATTTTACAAAAAGCTGCTGGGGGGTCATTTGGAAGTCAGAAAAGGGTGTTATAATGTTATGTTTACCAGGGCATTGTAGGGGGTTATAAGCACATTTTACAAAAAGGTGCTGGGGGGTCATTTGGAAGTCAGAAAATAGTGTTATAATTTTATGTTTACAAGGACGTTTTCATGTCCTGATAAACATCGCCGTCCTTACAATGCTGGTGAAAAGTCAGGAAAATGTCCTGCTATACCACCGCCGCCCGCACACACACACACACATAGACACACAAACACATACACACACACAGTACAAGCACAAACACACACACACGCACACACGCACACACACACACACACACACACACACACACACACACACACACACACACGCACCACACACACACACACACACACACACACACACACACACACACACACACACACACACACACACACACACACACACACACACAGAGGAGTACTAGTATACTAATGATCCGAGGAGAACAGGTGAGGGGAGTTCTCTAAGAGATCACCACCAATCACACACCACCATCTTGCCCATTCACCAACACATACATATATACATACACACACACACACACACACACACACACACACACACACACACACACACACACACACACACACACACACACACACACACAATGATACACAAAAATTAACACATACAAAAATTACATTTGATAAACAAAGATAGATTAGGACTCTCTTTTTCTCTCACACACACACACACACACAAACACACACTTTGCACTGTACTCTTCAGATATGCAAATATCTAATACATCCCAACTCCCAAAGACACCCACCCACGCACATCCCTATACCGTACGAACACATGGAAATAACTAAATAAATAAATGACTAAATAAATGCATCTTTGCTTCATTGTGCTCTACAGTATCCTTATTCACTGTTGAAATCCCATTTCATAAATAAACAGCTCAACAAAGATACAAGCAGGCACGTCATGTGGTTGCATATTTTTGCATGTGCACACACACATGCACACACACACACACAAGCACGCACGCACCAGGCACGTGCACTCCAATACGGCAGGGGAGGCTGTGCCTCACCTGTCTCTTCTAGACTTCATGAGAATGATGAGATGCAGTAAATGTGAATAATAGTAACAATAATAACTACTGTTTTCGAGCATATTTACCATAACTACCATTTGTGCAGTATTTAAACAGTTTCAATCATTTTCAATCATTTTTGTGGCCAAAACCGCACTATTTTCCCACCTCCTACTCCGAATACACTGAATTTGGGGCAACTCCCGAGTTGGCCTCACCGCAGATTGCGCAATCCCTCAGTAACAAGCTTCAGCGCATGCGCCATTTTGCTCGTTCTGTGTATGCAATTCGTAATATTGTATTAAACGTTTTTATACACTTAACAGAAATATGTATGGTGTGCCCACATTTTCCTGATATTTGTTTTCACTATTTTCTACGTGTGATTATCATTTCTTTACTCTGAGCGCTTTGGCATAACCCCATTGAAAAATAGAGTAGTGCGGCGAGCAACACATTGGCCTCACCCTCATTCTGCCGTTGAGTCTAGCCAGAGAGAGTTTAGATTGGTCTAGCTTTGTCAGTGACGTCATAGCGCCACTATATGAAGTTCAATACAGTCAGTCATTAGTGTTGGCTAGCTTGTTCACGTTGACTGCTACCATCGAAGTGGATTTCATAACGAAACTAAGATCATTCTCAAAGTTGGATTTCCAAGGGAAACAAGACGTGATAAAGAATGGACGACCGACACCAGAGCTGAGGAAATTGTTTCAGGAGATTGGACAGAATATTATTTGATTATTTCACAGTGAGTGGTACAACCGAAAAGACTGGCTATGTGGAGTGGGGGGCAACAAGCAAAACAACGTTAGCAGTTTGCTAGCTGGGTTGGATATGTCAAACCGTGAGAATATTATTGCGAGAAGCCCTGTAATCAAGACAGCATTTCAAGGTAAGGAAATTTGATTATTACATTTGCCCGCCGTGGCGTTGACTTGGGTCTAAGTTTTATTTGATTTTGTCAAGATGAAGGAAGAGTTGTTTGAAAAATAGTTCGGTTGCATTGGTTTTACAGTAGCTATGTTATGCATTTCAGGCGTAATCTTAACCTGCAACTAGTGAGAATGTTTTGAATGACATAGCAATGGCTACATGTCTCAAAGAATAATTCATCACGAGTGATGTTGGCAACAGAACGAACTAGGGGTTGTGGGTTCCTGGATTTTGGTTTGGTTTGCAGCTGTGTGTTCACTTTGCCAGTCCCAGTATGCCCAAGTGATAACGTTGCTTGCTATCCTAACGAGGCAGTTTAAAATGATAATAATCAAACGCTGTATAATACACGCTTTGAGGTTCGGCTCGTCTGACATTCTTTGAAATGTCCATCCTCGAGATGAACGACTGTGGAATATTTTCAGCGTCATTGTCTATTGTTTAGCCTATAGTATTTAGGTTGAGTTTGGGTCCGCAGTGGTATGATGTGGATGAGTGGGATAGTTGACGGTTCTCAGGAGGAGTGTCCTCAAATGACGCACCATGTCGTGCCTATTTTCTGTCTACTCTAGTCTTTTCTACCGGAGGTGGTAGCTGTCCATGATCACGGCCACGTCTGGCTTCATTATCTATTTCACAGGCTACCAGAAGGATCATCCCGGTGGGGTGATATTCTGTTG
>NC_085874.1:42123478-42126050 GCF_034702125.1 Engraulis encrasicolus | reverse complement strand
CAAATAATAATTCTTCTTTTATATATATTCTTTTGTGGGGGGTTGCCTTTATTTGACAGGAAAGTGAAGGTAATGACAGGAAGTGAGTGGGGGGAGAGAGACAGGGAAAGGTCGGCAAAGGACCCGGGCCGGGAATGGAATCCGGGTCGGCCGCATAGCAAACGAGTGACCTACCATTTGTGCCAAGGTAGGGCCTTCACATAATAATTCTCAGTCATTTGCACACATTCGTAAAGCTTTTGCTGCTAATCAGTTCATTATTTGCAAAGTGTTTAAGAAACAATTTAAGGGACTGTTCTTCTATAGTGTTATCGAGAAAAGTAATAAATTAATTGTTGAGTGAGGTGCGACTTGGCCCCAAAAAGAGCTCGTACTTGACGGTAACCAGCAACAAGAACAGCAACGTCAAAAGCACTCACAATCTCTTACTTGTGTCAACTCAGAGAGGAGAGCAGAGCAGAGTAGAGAAGAGACGTCTGAGAAATGCTACAAAATAATGAAGTATTTGTCTGGATAGAAGACTCATATGCGTGTGTGTGTGTGTGTGCGTGTGTGTGTGTGTGTGTGTGTGTGTGTGTGTGTGTGTGTGTGTGTGTGTGTGTGTGTGTGTGTGTGTGTGTGTGTGTGTGTGTGTGTGTTTCAAATTTCAAATTTCTTTATTGGAGGATAGCCTCTTGAGATAAAAATCTCGTTTTCGAGAGGGTCCTCAGAGAAACATACATAACACACACATTACAAATATTCACACACACTGCAGCTCTTCCCCACCACACACACCCCATCTCTTACCAAAATAAATTAAAGTTAATACCATGGCTAAAAAAGTTCTTCATAATACAGGAGGAGAAAACCAAAGAAAACACAAAATAAATATTCATGTCCATAATGTTCATACATGTGTATAGAACCAAAATTTAAGAAAACTGAGACATAGACAACGGGAGAAAAAATAACTCTATGGAGAATCTAAAACATATATCATTTTTCACAGATCATACTTAACTGAAACATCTACATTGGTCAGATGATTGAATGTAGTTCTGAAGGGATACTTTAAAAGAAGGGAAAGATGTAATGGACCTTAAAGAGGAGGGTAAGCTGTTCCAATCAGAAGGGGCTTTAAACTGAAATGCACGTCGTCCAATCTCTTTGGAAATTCTTGGAACAGAAAAGAAAACATGATCATGGTGTCTTAAGGCATATAATGAGCTATAATAGATTAAGTACTGTCTTAAATAAAGAGGATAATTGAAAAATTTGCATTTATAAATGAACTGAAACCAGTGAAACCGTCGTCTGGCCGATGGAGATAGAATATTCATTCTCTGATACATATCGCAGTGATGGGTCAAGAATGGGCACCTCAAGACAAATCTGCATATGCTATTATATACAACAGTAAGCGATTTAAGATTGGATTGAGTTGTGTTCATGTACACAGTGTCCGCATAGTCAATGATAGGAAATAAAAGTTGGGTAACAATTTTTAATCGTGTATCTTGAGTGAAGCAATTAATTGAGCGATAAAGCTGTCTTAAATTAAAGTTGATCTTTTTAACAATTGAGTCAATGTGAGGCCTAAAAGAAAGATGTGAGTCCAACCATAGACCCAGATATTTGAATTCATCTACACTTTCCATAACTGTACCATCTAGGAATTTAACCATTAAACTATTTGCTTGAGTGTGTTGACCTGAATTAATGGAAAATAACATACTATGAGACTTAGGTTTGTTGAGTATTAACCCATTATTCAAGAACCATTTTTGCACAATATCAAAATCAGTTTGAAGAGAGGATTGAATTGAACAAATATCACACTTCGAGGTGTATATAACTGTATCATCTGCATAGAGTAGAGTTTTACAGTCACCACATATTTGTGGAAGGTCATTAATAAAAATAGAAAATAGAAGAGGGCCTAAGCAAGAACCTTGTGGAACTCCCTGTTCCATAACCATAAACTGAGAGAGGGCACCACTGACTGATACGCACTGACGTCTATAATGAAGATATGAATTAAACCAAAACATAGATTGCTCAGACAGACCAATAGCATGTAATTTGTCTAGAAGAAGATAATGGTTAACCAAATCAAAAGCCTTGGTGAGGTCAATGAAAATGGCTCCAGTAGGCATATTGACATCCAAAGATGATGTAACATCATTAACAAATTTAGTCAGTACAGTAGTAGTGGAAAAATTGGGTCTGAAACCTGACTGACATGGTGATAGAATTGAAGACTCATTGATATAATTGAACAGTCTCTTGAATATAATTTTTTCAAATATTTTAGCAACATTACTAATGATAGAGATTGGTCTATAATTATTAGATTCAAGTGGATCACCACTTTTGTGTAGAGGTATTACCTTAGCACACTTCCACATGATTGGAACAGTGCAAGTAGATAAAGACAAATGAAATAAGTCACATAATGGATATGATAAGACATGAGAAGCCATTTTTAAAAACTTAATCTCAAGACCATCTGGACCCGTACTGCTACCCGATTTAATTTCAGCAATAGATTGTTGTACCTCAGTTGGGAGTATTGAAGAAAAGGAGAAGG
>NC_085874.1:42105978-42118478 GCF_034702125.1 Engraulis encrasicolus | reverse complement strand
GGTTTTATTTTTTTTAAGGTAATATTTTTGTACGGTACACCTTTGTGTGGAATCTCCACACTTGGAATTCTGCTGGCACACATTGCCCTTTCTTGTATTGCTGCTTTATCAATACAAATCATGGGGTAGCCATGGTTAGAGTGCTGGCCTTTAGATCAGATGGTTGCTGGTTCAACTCCCATCCTTACTAGCACCTTAACCCATGGCTGAAGTGCCCTTGCATGGCACCTCATCCCACATTGCTCCAGGGCTTGTAACCAAAACCCTCTACCTAAATAATTGTAAATCGCTTTGGATTTTTTTGAAGTGTAATGTAATGTAATGCCAAAATCCTATAGGCTATGTTATGACGATAAAACTGAATTGAGAAGAAGTGAGAAGTGAGTTTCTCATGACCGAGGTGCTCCTATGATTGAAATGTCTTTATTCACAATAGGGCCCTTTTTCATGTTTACCATTTGAGTTTTTTCATTTACTTATGAATTATACATTCATACATTTTAGCACACATAAACCCATCTGCAATCAAGCTATTATGCACATGTTGGTTTTGTGTGTGTGGGGGGGGGAGAGAGAGAGAGAGAGAGAGAGAGAGAGAGAGAGAGAGAGAGAGAGAGAGAGAGAGAGAGAGAGAGAGAGAGAGAGAGAGAGAGAGAGAGAGAGAGAGAGAGAGAGAGAGAGAGAGAGAGAGAGAGAGAGAGAGACTGTGTTTCATCTGTAGGCCAAACCATCTGGGCAGAGTTACAGCAGCCAGACTCTCTCTGGCTCCTTACCTCACACCAGGACCCTCTCCTCTCTTTCTTTTCATCTCTGTCTCTCTCTCTGTCTCTCTGTCTCTCTCTCTCTCTCTCTCTCTCTCTCTCTCTCTCTCTCTCTCTCTCTCTCTCTCTCTTCATCTCTCTCTCTCTCTCTCTCTCTCTCTCTCTCTCTCTCTCTCTCTCTCTCTCTCCCTTCATCTCTCTCTCTAAGCTCGTGCTTTTTCATCTCTGTTTTTCTCCTGCCTGTCTGCCCTCTTCTCTTCTCTTCTCTTCTCTTCTCTTCTCTTCTCTTCTCTTCTCTTCTCTTCTCTTCTCTTCTCTTCTCTTCTCTTCTCTTCTCTTCTCTTCTCTTCATATCCATTTTTCCTTTCCTCCTCGTCCATCTCTGTCTATCTCTTTATCTATTCCTCTCAATGAAGTGCATTGAAAATGTCTTTTTCTCTTTTTGTTCTCCTCTCTTGGCATGCATCTGTTTATCTTTCACTCATTTTTACTTCATCTCTCCATCTCTCTCTCACACAAACACACCTAATCTCACGTCTCTCCAACTCTCTCTCTCTCTCTCTCTCTCTCTCTCTCTCTCTCTCTCTCTCTCTCTCTCTCTCTCTCTCTCTCTCTCTCTCTCTCTCACTCTGTGTCTCCATAGATAGTTTCTAACAGATGCATTGGCATGGTTGTTCATATGTATTGCAGCCAAATCAAATGACAGAAAACACACACACACACACACACACACACACACACACGCACGCACGCACGCAAGCACGCACGCACACACACACACACACACACACACACACAGGCCTTTGTTGTGCTAGCCATGCTGAGGCAAACACATACACAGGTAAGCACCACCAGGCAGCACCCCAACACACACACACACACGCACACACACACACACACACAGAAACACACACACACTCACACACACAAACACACACATGCACGCACGCACGCACGTACGCACACGCACACGCACACACATACACAGACATCTAGCTATAAGACCTTGCCTTACCTTATGCAACCCTGCAAGTTGTTGCTTGAGACAAAGTAGCACCGGACAGCACAGGGCAGCACCAGACAGCACAGGGCAGCACAGGGGAACACAGGACAGCACAGCACAGCACAGCACAGCACAGCACAGCACAGGGCAGCACAGCACAGCACAGCACAGCACAGGGCAGCACAGGGCAGCACAGCACAGAGGAGCACAGCACAACACAGCACAGCACAGGGCAGCACAGGGCAGCACAGGGCAGCACAGCACAGAGGAGCACAGGGCAGCACAGCACAGAGGAGCACAGGGCAGCACAGCAGGCAGCAGCACAGCACAGAACAGCACAGGGCAGCACAGCACAGGGCAGCACAGGACAGCACAGCACAGCACAGCACAGGGCAGCACAGGGCAGTACAGGGCATCCAGGCAGCACAGCATAGGGCAGCACAGCACAGGGCAGCACAGCACAGGGCAGGACAGCACTGCACAGGGCAGCACAGCAGCGAACTGCACAGCACAGCACAGGGCAGCACAGCACAGCACAGCACAGGGCAGCACAGCACAGCAGGCAGCAGCACAGCACAGGGGAGCACAGGGCAGCACAGCACAGCACAGGGCAGCACAGCACAGCACAGGGCAGCACAGCACAGCACAGGGCAGCACAGCACAGCACAGCACAGGGCAGCACAGGGCAGCACAGCACAGGGCAGCACAGGGCATCCAGGCAGCACAGCATAGGGCAGCACAGCACAGAGGAGCACAGCACAACACAGCACAGCACAGGGCAGGGCAGCACAGGGCAGCACAGGGCAGCACAGCACAGAGGAGCACAGGGCAGCACAGCACAGCACAGCACAGGGCAGCACAGCACAGCACAGGGCAGCACAGCACAGCACAGCACAGGGCAGCACAGCACAGCAGGCAGCAGCACAGCACAGGGCAGCACAGTACAGCACAGCACAGCACAGGGCAACACAGGGCAGGGCAACACAGGGCATCACAGAACAGCACAGGGCAGCACAGCTCAGCACAGCACAGGGCAACACAGGGCATCACAGAACAGCACAGGGCAGCAAAGGGGATAACAGAACAGCACAGGCAGTCAAGCAGTCAAGCAGCCAGAGCAGTGTTGCAAGATTGGGTTGCTCGAGACTGCCGTATGCGGGTAAACAATTGGTTAAAAAGAAAAATTAGTAAAGAAAAAAGGGCATTTGGGCTGCTAACGTATGGCCATAGAAATTAATAGAATTTAGTTCAAATCGGGAGGAATTTATAAGCACTAAACCCAGGCAGGTTTCAAGCATGTTTTTTGGGCTGGAAATCATCAGTCACGTGTGGCAACCCTGGTGCAGGCAGCACAGGGGGCAGTAGAGGGCATTCAGGCGGGACTCACTAAGTTGACGCCCTTTCTGTACTGATGTTTTACGTCATACAACCCTAACCCCAACCCTAACCCTAATCCTAATCCTAACCTTAACCCTAAACCTAAACCTAAACCTAACCCTAACCCTAAAATCGCTTGTTTGAAATGTTTGATTACCATGTGACATAAGACATCAGTACTGAAAGGGCGTCAAACTAGTGGGTCCCGCAGTCAGGCAGTAGAGGGCAGTAGAGGGGGCAGTAGAGGGCAGTAGAGGGCAGTAGAGGGCAGTAGAGGGGGCAGTAGAGGGCAGTAGAGGGCAGTAGAGGGCAGTAGAGGGGGCAGTAGAGGGCAATAGAGGGCAGTAGAGGGCAGTAGAGGGGGCAGTAGAGGGGGCAGTAGGGGGCAGTAGAGGGCAGTACAGGGCAGTACAGGGCAGTAGGGGGCAGTAGAGAGCAGTAGGGGGCAGTAGAGTTTACATGGGGGCAGTAGGGGGCAGTAGGGGGCAGTAGAGGGGGGCAGTAGAGGGGGCAGTAGAGAGGGCAGTAGAGGGCAGTAGAGAGGGCAGTAGAGGGCAGTAGAGTGGGGCAGTAGAGTGGGGCAGTAGAGTGGGGCAGTAGAGTGGGGCAGGTGGCATCTAGAGTGGGGCAGTAGAGTGGGGCAGGTGGCATCTAGAGTGGGGCAGGTGGCATCTAGAGTGGGGCAGTAGAGTGGGGCAGTAGAGTGGGGCAGTAGAGTGGGGCAGTAGAGAGTAGAGGGGGGCAGTAGAGGGGGCAGTAGAGGGCAGTAGAGGGGGCAGTAGAGGGGGCAGTAGAGGGCAGTAGAGGGCAGTAGAGGGCAGTAGAGGGGGCAGTAGAGGGCAGTAGAGGGCAGTAGAGGGGGCAGTAGAGGGCAGTAGAGGGCAGTAGAGGGGGCAGTAGAGGGCAGTAGGGGGCAGTAGAGGGCAGTAGAGGGCAGTAGAGTTGACATGGGGGCAGTAGAGGGCAGTAGAGGGCAGTAGAGGGCAGTAGAGGGGGCAGTAGAGGGCAGTAGATGGGGCAGTAGAGGGCAGTAGAGGGGGGCAGTAGAGGGGGCAGTAGAGGGGGCAGTAGAGGGCAGTAGAGGGGGCAGTAGAGGGGGCAGCCAGGCAGCACAGGGGGTGTTCTGACAGATTTTCCTACATCATATGTACTGTATATATTTAAGTGCTGCATTTATCTGTTCTCCGCTAATATTTCACAGTCTTAGGATCAAGCTGGTGTTGATGTTTCATGGTCTGCGCATGCCCAATAGGGGTTTGTAGGATTATCTGGCATGTAGGAATATTTTACAGAACAGGGGGCAGTAGATTGGGCAGTAGAGGGCGGCCAGGCACCTGTTCCAGCCGTCGCCCCTTTAAAGTCGGTGCTGCTCAGTCAGGGAGACATGGAGCCATGTTGCCAAGCAGGAGATCAGAGGCGAACAGTGGGCAACACACACACACACACACACACACACACACACACACACACACACACACACACACACACACACACACACACACACACACACACACACACACACACACACACACACACACACACACACACACACACACACACACACACACACACACAGACACACACACAGACACACACACAGAGCCTCACACTGGGCAAACACACACACATGATGCACACATGCACGCTCACACCGGGCAAACACACACGCGTGTACACACACACACGCACGCGCGCGCACACACACACACACACACACACACACACACAGACACATCGACAAGTTGACAACTGACAACAGAAGCACAACGAGGTATGAGTGTGTGTGTGTCTGCCTGACAGCAGAGACAAACACACAGACACACACATGCACACTATTTTGACAGTGAAAATACACACACCCTCATACGCATATACTGCATGCGCTTGATACTCTGACAAGAGAAACATGAAACACCAACACACTCGCGTGCACTGCAAGAACATGGATTGAGGACAAAGGGCAGGCAGACCTTACACTCAACCGTCAAAATGAGGCTAAACTAATCTCTAACATCATCACAGGGTAAGTAAATGATATTTTGTCTTTTTCTTTCAATTAATCAAAATGTTTTTATAGAACACAATTTCAACACTATGCACTTGGTTCAATCAGCACAGGTATTTTTCTTTCAATGAATCAAAATGTTTTTATAGAACACAATTTCAACACTATACACTTGGTTCAATCAGCACAGGTATCAAAGGGCAGCGCAGTGCAGCGTTGCCACACATACACACACACACACCCATACACACACACCCATTCACACACATGCATACACACACACACACACGCACACGCACACGCACACGCACACGCACACGCACACGCACACACACACACACACACACACACACACACATACTGTAATCACGCTGAATTCACACACACACACACACACACACACACACACACACGCACACACACACGCACACACACGCACACACACACACACACACTAGATATATTGTTTTGTTCACACTCCACAGTGCCCCTAAACAGGTTCCTCCTCTTCTATCCTTCTCACATCTCATCCCTTCATTCTCTCTCTCTCTCTCTCTCTCTCTCTCTCTCTCTCTCTCTCTCTCTCTCTCTCTCTCTCTCTCTCCCTCTCTCTCCCTCTCTCTCTCTCTCCATCCCTGTGAAGTGAAAGATGAAGGTGTCTGGTGAGCAGAGGGGAAAGGGGGAAAGGAGAGTGAGAGAGGTGAAGCAAGAGCGAGAGCCAGAGAGGTGGGAGAGAGAGGGAGAGAGAGAGGGGGTGGGAGAGAAATACCGGTAGACACAGATTGGAAACAGATAGGAAGGAGATGAGGAGAGAGAGAGGGAGAGAGAGAGAGAGAGAGAGAGAGAGAGAGAGAGAGAGAGAGAGAGAGAGAGAGAGAGAGAGAGAGCAAGAGGCAGATGTGAAGAGAGAAGTGGGGGAGGGAGGGAGGGAGGCAGGTGTGAAAGGCTAGAAGAAAGGACACAGAACAAGGAGAGAGGAGAGAGGAGAAGGGGGGATGAAGGGAAGGAGGGAAGGAGGGAGGGAGGGAGGGAGCGAGAGAGGAGAGAGGAGCAGGAGTCCAGACTGACAGGTACAGGCATTGTGTGCAGCATGAAAGGGAATGCGTGAGCCGAGCACCGGCCTGCCAGCGTGCTCCTGTTCTGCTGTTCTGCTGTTCTTTGCTTTGTTTAGGCCACTGCTCCTGCAGGGCAACACAGGCCCCGGCCCGCTGTCAATCACGCTGACGGACACCCCCGTCGACCAATCGCGAAGCCCCATACCCCCAGGGGGAGGACAGGTGGGGAAGGGGGGGTGGTGCTCTCCTCCAGGGCAACACAGGCCCCGTCCCGCTGTCAATCACTCTGACAGACACCCCCATCGACCAATCACGAAGCCCCAGAGCCAGGGGGGGGGTGGGGGGTGTTCTCCGGCTGCAGGCCTCGGAACGCTGCCAATCACATGACCACATCGACCAACCAGCAAAGCCCTAGAGCCCAAAGCCTGCCTGTGGTGCTGGTAGTGGGTGTTGCTGGATGATGGCAAAACAGACCCCGGCCCGCTGCCAGTCACACTGACGGACACCCCCATCGACCAATAACGAAGGCCCTGAGCCTGCTGGTGGAGGCAAGGGGGTGGATGAGAAGGACATGTTGTTACTGCAGGGCAACGTGGGGCTCACTGTCAATCACATGACAGACAGACGGCTCATCCAATCCAAAAACCACAGAGACTGCTGGTGGTGTCGGCATGGCTTTGTCAAGTGAGGGGGGGGCGGTTACCTAGCAGGTCCTGCAAGGGAGGCAACACCACCACCACCAAATGCACACGATGGACATGCTAATCTTACAAATACAGAATCCTTGGAAGCCTTGGCCAAGCGTCATAACCAGGACGGCTGAGAGGGGAGGCAAACAGCCAAATGGTTTCTGACGGTGGCGCAGAGTTACAATTATGTTGAAAAACAATGATTTTGTCACTGAGAAGGCATGTTTTTAAAAGGCGCTAGATTAACCAAAAATTTGCTAAAGTCGCTAGATGAGGTTTTTCCTCATCAGGGACGGCAAAAGGCAAAAGGTGACAAAAAGTCGCTAAATTGGCAACACTGGGCATGATGACAACACAAGCATCGCATCGCCTTCTTGCTCCAGGTGAAGGCAGGACAACAAGCATCACATCGCCTTCTTGCTCCAGGTAAAGGCAGGACAACAAGCATCACATCACCATCTTGCTCCAGGCCCAGACAGCCCTGAGGCCAAGCCCCGCCCAAACGGCAGTGGTATGCAAGTAGCTGGGTCGGGATTGATGAGGACAGCTGTCAATCACAGACAGGCTGGTGTGGATGCCAGCACTGTCTTACTGTGGAGAGGAGACAAGAATTGCAATTGCTTGAAGAAGGTAAATAGACCGAAACGTTGCAAGCAAACATTGCAAATGTGAAGAGTGCGTGGGAGCTTTCTTTTCTCTAACGTTGGTGACCCAGGGGTTCCACGCCTACATACTTGGTCAAAGGGAGGTGCGCAAGAATTCTACAAAATAGAACTTCAGGCCTGACAATTGCTACGTTCACATGAGACATTCAATTCGGAATTAACTGACTTTAATTCTGAATAAAGCTTAATTCCGCGTTGAAAACATCATGTAAACACATCTTAATTCGGAATTATAGGAGAGATCAAAGCAAACTTGAAGGAACTATACTATTTAATTCCGAATTAAAAACATCATATTTACGTAGTGAGTGTGGAGAGGACACAACAGAGAAAATACTGAAATCAAGGACACAAAGTGGCAACACAAACACCCCCTTACACACACAGAAGTGGCAACACAAACACCCCCTTACACACACAGAAGTGGCAACACAAACACCCCCTTACACACACAGAAGTGGCAACACAAACACCCCCTTACACACACAGAAGTGGCAACACAAACACCCCCTTACACACACAGAAGTGGCAACACAAACACCCCCTTACACACACAGAAGTGGCAACACTGGCCCTGCCGTGGGCTAACGGTAGGGCACTGGGTTATTATTCCGGCCCGGTTTATTACTGACACACATACACACACACACACACACACACACACACACACACACACACACACACACACACACACACACACACCCTCTCCTTCACTTGCCTCCTGTCAGTCAAAAAGATGAGGCGCACACAAGGCCTGCAGGTTCAAAAAGTGTATTGTGGCCGACAAATTAACAAAACGTTTGTAGCTCCAGATATTTTCCGTTGACTTCTTTTGTTAAATACACTTTTTGAACCTGCAAGCCTTGTGTGTGCCTTATCTTTTTGATTGTCTTAGTATCACTATTTATATCCCCGAAACGCGGAGCGTCGGGGATGTAATGGTTTTGCGTGCGCCGCCGCCGCGTCCGCCGCGTCCGCCGCCGCCGCGTAAGGTCTTTCGTGTTAACGCGATAACTTTTGAACGGATGTTTGGATTTGTCCCAGATTTTTTGGGTGAATGCTCTAGGGCAGGTTCATGAACTGATTCGAATTTGGAGGTCAACACTTTCAAGATGGCTGAATTCAAGATGGCCGAATTTTTGTTTGGTCCATAACTTCTGACCGGGTGGATGGATTTGTCCCAGATTTGGTGTGTGAATGCTCTAGGGTAGGTTCATGAACTGCTTCGAGTTGGGAGGTCAACACTTTCAAGATGGCTGAATTCAAGATGGCCGAATTTTTGTTTGGTCCATAACTTTTGAACAGATGTTTGGATTTGTCCCAGATTTTTTGGGTGAATGCTCTAGGGCAGGTTCATGAACTGATTCGAGTTTGGAGGTCAACACTTTCAAGATGGCTGAATTCAAGATGGCCGAATTTTTGTTTGGTCCATAACTTCTGACCGGGTGGATGGATTTGTCCCAGATTTGGTGTGTGAATGCTCTAGGGTAGGTTCATGAACTGCTTCGAGTTGGGAGGTCAACACTTTCAAGATGGCTGAATTCAAGATGGCCGAATTTTTGTTTGGTCCATAACGTCTGACCGGGTGGATGGATTTGTCCCAGATTTGGTGTGTGAATGCTCTAGGGTAGGTTCATGAACTGATTCGAGTTTGGAAGACAACACTTTCAAAATGGCGGAATTTTCATTTGGCCCATAACTTCTGACTGGGTGGATTGATTTGCCCGGTAACACCTTATTTTAATGGTTCACCATTTCAGTGAATCTACCATATTAGGTACAGTGTAATAACCAATGTAACAATATTTAATACCATGTAATACTAGTGTAATACCAGTGTAACAATAAGCAATATCAGGTACAGTGTAATAACGAGTGTAACAGTATGCAATACCATGTAATATAGTGTAATACCAGTGTAACAATATGCAATACCATGTAATACCACTTGAGCACAAACACATGATGTAGGCTAAGTAAAAAAATTACATTGTATTAAATGTTGTTACACTGGTTATTACACTGTACCTAATGTGGTATATCCACTGAACCATTAAAACAGTATTACCATTTGCCCCATTTTTTTGCTTCATTTTCACAATAGTCGTTTGGTTTTAAGCCTATGCACGTCATGTCACGTCTGTATGTATCATATACGTTTACGAAATGGTGGACGGGAGTGGTAGGAATGATGGGGGACTGGAAGCGTCGCGTTTCGGGGATATACCTTAAGCAGTCGAAGGCGACTGCACAGGCAGTCTAGTTTTGGTCAGCACTCACCAAGCAACACACACACACACACACACACACACACACACACACACACACACACACACACACACACACACACACACACACACACACACTCTCTCTCTCCTTCACTTGCCTCCTGTCAGTCAAAAAGATGAGGCGCACACAAGGCTTGCAGGTTCAAAAAGTGTATTGTGGCCGACAAATTAACAAAAGAAGTCAACGGAAAATATATGGAGCTACTAGATCATCAGATCATTAGATCATTGATAATGGACTAGATCCGAAACGTTTGTAGCTCCAGATATTTTCCGTTGACTTCTTTTGTTAATTTGTCTGCCACAATACACTTTTTGAACCTGCAAGCCTTGTGTGTGCCTCATATTTTTGATTGTCTTTTTGATTGCCTAAGGCTTTGGCCAGATGACACCGCAACGCGTTTTTTTTTTAATCCGAGTTGCAATTAAGTTGCAACCATACAGCATGTTTCAGTGAAAAATTCGGGTCCTAATGACAACGACAGGCTTGCTTCAGAATACACATTTCTTTATGTGAAGTTGTTGAGAACAAAGTATTCTCTAATTGCCGTGATCACCCACTCTTATCATGCAAATGACCTGTCACGCAGGGACCTTAGTCCACCAGTCTCTGACAGTGCCAGAAAGTTTCAAATTTTTTTAACAGACCCAGCGAATTTTGTTTTCGATCTACAGACATATGCCATGGCTTGTTTAAAAGATGAAGATCTTAGCTTTCTATTACTAAAACCCTGTTTAGCCTCTCCCATTCCAAAGTTATGTCCATTTTAAGCGACGGCTAGTTTAACAAAAAAATAGCGTCATTTCCCCCCTTTGCGAAAGACGGTTTTATTATGCGCTCATCTGCAAGCGCGTACATATAGCAGGTTCAGAATATCAGAATGTGCAAGCTGCATAATTGAACATTACTAGATGTCACAGAGACAAGTTAGATAAAACAACAGCTGCTTAGCACCATGTTTCGTGACAAAGTTGCTCTTACAAGAATAAGCATGCATGCTGCAACTTCTGGAATATTTTGGAAGACATTAGAACAATCACCAGGGAGTTTACAGTCTACATAACTGGTTGGCCCTCACGAAGTTGTAAGTCTGATGTCTTTACTCCTTTCATTAGTTAAGTAGGCCTATGATGTTTTGTATGCAGGAGGAGCATGTCAAGTTACTAAAGGAATTTCTTATCCCAACATGTGTACTAGCATTTGCTGCTAGCCGACTTATTTTCAAAACCAGCATCGCATAGTTGTTATTTTTCATTATGCTGAAGTGAGTGCTACGTGGAAAAATAGGCTACCAGCTTTGCGCATGTGGCACCTTGTGTAGCTTGTGGAGAGACTAGAGTAGCGAATCATTGCCATTTAGGCATCTGTTGATTGTGTTCTACACTTTATGCTGCTTTTTCTATTTGAGAAGTTTAAACTAAGGTGTTGAATACCAATACCGGGCAGGTATTTCTCCCTCCTCTAGAGGCTGCTGCATGCTCACCGCTTCTCCTTCTCTTTCTGTCCATTATGCCTGTTTCAAGTGACATATACATAATATGCATTGCTGATAACTGTTTGGCTGCGCAGTTAAAAGATAATATGAAGCTTTGCTTCGTGTTAGTCAGGGTTTTTTTTTTAAAGATTTTGAACACGAGTGACCCACACTGGGCAGTTTGAAACGTAAAATATTGACCGTGGTAGAAATGAAAGAGTCTCCACAGTCCACACAAACAGTTGTCTGATGATGCCATTGTGCATGGAATTAATGTTGTGTGCAAAGTTAGTGGTCACTGTTAAGATACCTCACTGTTTTGGCCATGTGGCTGTGACGCAGATGTAAACAAATCCGTTTCGCCTGGAACAATGGCAACGCAAACGCCTGCGTTACTCGATTTTCGCACTCTGGAACCCATTATTCAAAAAACTCGTTTTGACCCACGTTTCTGGTGGGTTTCATATGGTTAGTCCAGGGGAACGTTGTCACTGACATAGAAAATCATTCCCGTATAGCCAGCCTCTTAGTATCACTATTTTTGATGAGCAGTCACACCAAGCAACAAGCGATCCTAAGTTAAGGCGCAGACGCCAACTTTCTTTGTTTACTTGCCTCCTGTCACAATATATATACATTAAAAAAGAAGCGGCAACACAAACACACAAGCAGTGACATGCACAAACATGCAGTGTCTGGTCTGTTTGCACTGTATGGCCACCTGTCTGTGACTGCCTGTCTGCCTGACTGCCTGTATGTGTGTGTGTCCGTCTGTCTGTCTGTCTGTCTGTCTGTCTGTCTGTCTGTCTGTCTGTCTGTCTGTCTGTCTGTCTGTCTGTTTGTGTTGGACTGCTACTGTGTTGCTACTGTGTTCCAAGTCTGTGTATGAACCTCCTGCCACCTAGAATCACCCACTGACACATGCACACACACACACACACCGCATACACACACACACGGACACTCGCACGGACACATACGCATGCACACACACACACCACACACAGTGATGCACGCATGCACACACACACACACACACACACAGACTAATGGGAGGATTCCAATCTGCAGTGACTGAATGATGAAACCCCACTCAGTTGCAGATGTGAATGTGAGCAGTGTACATGTGCAGACGGCGTGCTGTGTATGTTAATGTGTGTGTGTGTGTGTGTGTGTGTGTGT
>NC_085874.1:42098478-42100978 GCF_034702125.1 Engraulis encrasicolus | reverse complement strand
GGATACGTAGTAGTTTTATGGGTTTTTTTCCTATTAGTGCACTATATATACTTTTATAGTCTTGTGTGCAATCTGAAGAAAGACTTTGAATTTATTGTAGGCTAGGTATAATGGCAATAATGCCTTACCATTCTATTCTATTCAATTCCATTTCTACATTTCTGCGATTCTTGAATGGTTTAATAGCGAATACTGGTATTTTTGGTATTTGGTATTTTGGTAAAGCAAGCTCATTTTTTACACTTTTATGAAAATGTACTTAGAGGGGTTGTCACAAGAGATACAGCCTTTCTTTTGACCTCCAGGAAGACCATCAGTGTCATAAACTACACTGTATTTCAGCAAAAAAAAAAAAAAAAGGAAAAACCCGTTTTCCCATCTGTTTCGTGAATGATATCAGTTATCATGCCGCTACAGCTGATTTGCAGTCAGATGTAAATATTCATTTTGTCTGTTGTGGTCAAAATAGCTCGTAATAGATGACTAAAAAATGTTGTCACTGGCGTCATTGTGTCTCTCACTGCCTAGCGGTTGCGGACCGGTCTTGGCTGAAACTGCCAGCCTGATTTTTTTGTCCCAGGCCAGCTCTGCTTGTCAGCGCCCATCTAGCATGCATCTCTGACATTGTAGGAAGAAAGAGATGGAGAGATGACATCATTTCTCACACACATTGCCCAGGCCAGTAGCTGCTCTGGATTTTTACTGTGTGGTTTATTTTCCGCACTGTTTGGTGTTTATTGTGGTAAACTTGAAAGTAAACAAACAAATAAGTAATACAGATTGAAAAAAGCTCTGATCAGATAGAAATGTTGTGAAGTTTATTTTTAAGGCCCTTATTATGATAAATGAAATGATGATGATGATGATGATGATGATGATGATGATGATGATGATGATGATGAAGGTCGTTGTTCATTGTAATTATAATAATAATAATAATTATTATTATTATTATTATTGTTGTTATTGTTGTTGTTGTTATTGCTGTTGTTGTTACCAACTTGTTCTTGAACGTAGAGACCAATAATGAAGAAAAAGCTCAAATCTTGCTCAATTCTTGTGCTTATGTTGTCTATTCCACCAGAATAATTACAAGCTGTAGAAAATTATTAAGCATTTTACTAATTTGTTTGTTATTTTGCTGTAATATACTGAAAACAGTATGGTATAATTGTTTAGTTTACTGTACATGGGTAATTGGTGAGATACGGTATCACCATAAAACTTGCCACGCACTTCCTACAGGAGACATTGAAAATGGACTAGGTCCGAAACGTCTGTTTCCCCAGTTTTAGCCACAGACTTTTTATGTAACTTTTCGGCTACAATAAACATTCTTCTACCCAAGCCTTGTGTGCGCCTCCTTTTTTGTTACTTTGAGTGATTACTATTTTTTTGTGAGCGGACACACCAAGCAAGTCACGGCTCAAAAGTCTATAGGCGCAGACGCCGGCCTTTCTGGTTTTTCCTTTAATTGGTGATATACACATAACAAAGCATGTAACAGTAGTACAATTGCACGTTATGATTAACCCTCTCGGCGCCACAGGTTTTTGCCCAAAACTGATGATTTTGACATGTTATATTCAAAAGGCTGTGGCTTAACATGGGTAATAGATAGAGCCTGACAATTAATGAGACAAATATTGAGGATGACCCAAAGTTTATTTTGGGAGTAAATTATCCCATCTAATTTGCATATTATGACGTCAAATTAGGTGTCGGCCATTTTGAATTTATAATGAGTTATTGGATATTTTTGCATATTTTCAAAATATTTTTAATAATTTATCTAATTTAATTTATTAAAACTTCCCCAGACACCTTCACTATTATGTTCTGTGAATACATTTTGGTCTAGAAAGCAATAAATTGTACACTAAAAGTGTAATTTGTAACTAATATAGTGCAACAATGTAGCATAGTGACAAACACAAGTGAATGGACGGTTGCCGTTTTGCCTGTAGGGACTGGTCTATGAAGGTGACAAGTTATTTTTTAGTGCATGGACACCCTTCACAGCAATGCCCAGCATACAGATTCTATCCACACTAGGGGTATTATGTGCATTTTGTCCATTTGTGTGTCTTTGAACCAAGTACAGCAGGCCTACAGTAGCCTACAGTAGGCCTGTCAGCGTACACCCTGAAGGACTCTGGGTATGGGCTACATGTCTAAAAACTTGTGCAAATATCTATTCAAACCCAGTGTTACATTTAGGCCTACTGATATACAAATAGGTGATATAAGGAAAGTGTGTGTGTGTGTGTGGGAGGGGGTGGGGGGGGGGGGGGGGGGGGGGGGGGGGTTAGTTACCTAGCCTATATCGCCCATGTCTTTCTGATGCACCAAACCCCAGCTGGTATCACACTTTTTTGTTGCAAATAGACTCAGTCAGGTCGCAATTGGACATAATTATTACTATTATTATATCATTAGAATAGCATTGCTATTTATTTAGACCTGCAGTCGGCAGGAACAGTGTCGAGTAGCGTGAACT
>NC_085874.1:42068478-42090978 GCF_034702125.1 Engraulis encrasicolus | reverse complement strand
AATATAAATCGAAATATTATTGGAAAAAATTATAGGAAAATATTATAGAAAACAAGAGAGAACCAGTTCTTCATTCATCCCCAGTGGATGGACAGTTTTCAGTGAAAAAATCCAGAAGCACTCTCTCTGGAGTAGTCTTCTTTCCAAATCCCCTCCTCTGCGTGCAGGTGTGACGTGTTCAAGCACAGTATATGAGAGAGAGGACACAGGATGGCCCGCTTCATTGAAATGGCGCGCCACAGGTGATTTTTCATCTTTGCACCTGATGGCACTGTTGTGTTCGATGAACCTTAGACTTCTGTTGTTTAATTTCAGCTTCAATACACGTTTTCACACAAGTCTTCTGTGCGCCTCCTTTTTTCCATTATCTTGAGTGTCCCTCATTTGATGACATGCAACCACATATTGTGCTGCAAGAGCTGGTGAGGCCCCCTCACCAAGTAGAATCAACATAATTTCTGCTTCTCAGAGACATTCCAAATGTGGGTATATATTTTTTTTAAATTGGGTGAAGATCTTCCTCGGGCCCTCCTGTTTTTTTGCAGTATAGAAAAAAGTGCACCTCTGTCTCAACCCTCTCTGCTTGATAGTGACCACATATCCTTTTGTCTTTGGGTAGCCATGTTTTTCTTTGTCTCCTTGTCTCTATTGCGAGAGTGTGGTCACTGAGCCTGTACTTGATCAGGATCTGCCTCTGCTTTGTATGTCTGCCAGATATAAGATACCCAGCCAATTCATATTCTCTGTTTAGGGTCAAACAGGCATTCATTCAGCTTTTGGTTAGTAGTTTGACTTGTCCAATGTTCCAAGTAGTCATCTTCTGCTTTATTCATAATTTTGTTGATTCTATTGTTCACTAACTGAGCTTTGGGAAGCAGTGTTGGACTGAGCTTTCTTCAAATTAATTTCTGTCGCTGGGTTAGTTTAAACCAGCTTCAGTACCAGCTGGTTTAGAGGACAACGTTTCAGTATTGTCAGGGTTCATCTCTTGGATTTTCAATTCCTCAACCTCTTTCTCTCCCTCTCCCTCGATCATGTACACACAGGTAGAAACACAGACATAGAAACACGGAAAACTACACACCTACTGTATTTGTTTGTGTATAGTGCATGTTTGATTTATTTATTTTCTTTTGCATGTGAGTGTATTCGTGTGGATATGTTTACCATATATTTTGTGCTGTTTACTGGTTTGTCTGCCAACTGCTTAAGCTCAATGTCTGTCACTCTCTCACACATAGTGTGTGAGTGTGTGTGTGTGTGTGTGTGTGTGTGTGTGTGTGTGTGTGTGTGTGTGTGTGTGTGTGTGTGTGTGTGTGTGTGTGTGTGTTGTGTGTGTGTGTGTGTGTGTTGTGTGTGTGTGCGCGCGGTGACAGAGAGAGAGAGAGAGAGAGAGAGAGAGAGAGATAGGAGAGAGATACGAGACAGAGAGAGAGAGAGATACGAGAGAGAGAGAGAGAGAGAGAGAGAGAGAGAGAGAGAGAGACAGAGAGAGAGAGAGAGAGAGAGAGAGAGGAGGAGAGAGAGAGAGAGAGAGAGAGAGAGAGAGAGAGAGAGAGAGAGAGAGAGACAGAGACAGAGACAGAGAAAGAGAAACAGAAAAAGAGAAACAGAGAAAGAGAAACAGAGAAAGAGAAAGAGAGAGAAAAAGAGAGAGAGATACTGTAGAGACAGAGGCAGAGGCAGAGGCAGAGCTAGCTCCAGAGAGGTGCACTCATCCTGTGTGTGTTGTGGAGGTGCACTCCTCCTCCTCCTCCTCTATGTGTGTGTGTGTGTGTGTTGTCTTTCATCTGCTTTGCTGGCTCTGACAGGTTATTCCCTGTGCTCCGCCACCTCTCCGTGCGCTCCACATGCTCCACAGGCCTACGACACCCAGAATCCCGTGCTGCACTCCGCTCGCTCCTCTGAAGATGATTTCCCTTATGGGGGGAAGGTGACCTCAGAGTCAAATTTGAACACACCTCTCCCTCTCTCTCTCTCTCTCTCTCACTCACTCACTCACTCTCTCTCTCTCTCTCTCTCTCTTCTATCTCTCTCTCTCACTCCTTCTGTGGTTCCTGTCATCATGCAGCGTCTCTGTCTCTCTCTCACACACTCATTTGCTCTCTCTCCTCTACCTCCTCTCCATCCTCTCTCTCACTCACTCTGTCGTTCCTGTCATCATGCAGCGTCTCTGTCTCTCTCTCACACACACACTCTGTCTCTCTCTCTCGATCCTCTCTCTCACTCACTCTGCCTTTCCTGTTACCATGCCATCTCTCTCTCTCTCTCTCAATTTCAATTCAATTCAATTTCAATTCATAGAAGCTTATTAGCATGACAAAAAAATATTTTGTATTTCCAAAGCATTGGTTGAAGATACATTGGTAATGACATTGTAATAAAATAATTATTAAATCAAACAAACAACAAATGAATGCTTGCAATTGTATTGCTTGCAATTATATTGATGATATCAGCAAGAAAAGAAAGCAAACGGAAGTCTGTGTGTGTCTGTGTGTGTGTGTGTGTGTGTGTGTGTGTGTGTGTGTGTGTGTGTGTGTGTGTGTGTGTGTGTGTGTGTGTGTGTGTGTGTGTGTGTGTGTGTGTCTGTGTGTGTCTGTGTGTGTCTGTGTGTGTGTGTGTGTGTGTTCGTTTGTCATCGTGTGTGTGTGTGTGTGTGTGTGTGTGTGTGTGTGTGTGTGTGTGTGTGTGTGTGTGTGTGTGTGTGCGTGCGTGCGTGCATGCGTGCGTGCGTGCATGCGTGCATGCGTGCCTGCACGTGTGTGCGTGTGCGTGTGTAAGTGTTGTGCACATATGTGTGAGTGGGTGTGTGTGTATGTGTGTGTGTGTGTGTGTGTGAGTGTGTTTGTATGTGTGCTTGTGATGATATGTGTGTAAGTTTTATGTTACATGGTGCATCACTGAGGGGTCACTCCTCTTTCTGTCACAATTATAAATATAGTTTGCAGCCATCATTATGCAATCCGTTTCCTCCCCTAATAAATATCTCATTTTTTCTGTGTCATTAAGTTTGCTAAATTTAGGGTGTACATGTTCAAATTGTGGGTAAAACATTGATCTAATGTCTTTGTAATGGGAGCAGCTTGTGAGAAAATGTAGTTCAGACTCTATTTCGCTGTTATTACAGTAGACACATAGCCTATTGTCCTCTGGTAGCCATGTCTGCCTGTGTCTGCCTGTCTCTATGGATAAATTGTGGTTGCTAAGCCTATATTTTGTAATTATGCGCCTCAATTTTGTGTCTTTTAGTGACAAGTATTTAGCTAGGCTGTAATCCCTACTTAGATATTGGTATGTTTTCAGTTTGCTTTGTTTATTTATCGCTTCTGTCCAATATGTAATATATTTTTGTATTTGTGCATCGTTAATCTTTTTTATGTCAGTTCTTTGGTTTGATGTGAATTTAGCTGTGGCTTCTTGTTTCAGTCTTGTAATGAGCTGAATAAGGTGACTGGTGTCCGCTTTTGCCTCGTGCATCTTTAGAGCTTTATAGTGGTATGTATTTGGGTCGCTTGATTCTAAATGAATCCAGAATTTCATAGCTCTTTTTTGAATTTTAAGCATTAGGGGGTATAGGCCAAGTTCAGCCCTGCATGCGTTATGTGGTGTATTTCTTTTTACGTGAAGGATATTTTTACAAAATTCTGCATGGAAAGATTCCATGGTGTTTTTGTCCCATTTTTCAAAATCTTTGATAAGCATTGGTCCCCACACTTCACTGCCATATAGTAAAATGGGCTCTATTACAGACTGGAAGATTCTCAACCATATTTTTACAGGGATTTCGAATTGGATTGATTTTTTGATTGCATAGAAAGCCCTTCTGGCTTTGTCCTTTAATTCTTTAATGGCCAAATCAAAATTTCCGTTTGAGTTTATTTTTAGTCCTAGATAGCTATAATTTGAGACGTGATCAATTTCAGTCTGTCCAATATTAAATTGTTGTTTCTTTTCTTCACATCTGCCTCTTTTTTGAAATGTTAGTATTTTTGTTTTCTTGATGTTAATGGTTAGTGACCAAGTTTGGCAAAATTTGTTTAAGATGTCCAGGTGCTTTTGTAAACCTTTTTCTGATGGTGATAAAAGGACTAGGTCATCAGCAAATAATAGTAATCGGATTTCTGAGTCGTGGAGGGTGAGACCAGGTGCTTTTGATTTTTCTAATTGGTTTGCCAATTCATTGATATATACATTGAATAGTGTTGGGGAGAGAGGGCAGCCTTGTCTCACGCCAACATTTTGAGAGAAGTAGTCTGTTCGCTTGTTTCCAATTTTGATGCTAAATTTATTATTTTGGTACATACTTTTTATTATGCTAAATGTTTTTCCCCCAATTCCAGATTCAATTAATTTACAGAAGAGACCCTCATGCCATATAGAATCGAATGCCTGTTTAAAATCTACAAAACAAGCAAATACTTTTGATTTATTTTCATTTGTGTATTTGTCAATTAAAGTTTGTAATGTGAAAATGTGATCGGTTGTTCTATAATTTGGTAGAAATCCAATTTGACTTTTGCTTAAGACACTGTGTTCAGTTAAGAAATTAGTGATTCTGGCATTAAGTATACTGCAGAAAACTTTCCCTAAATTGCTGCTAACACAAATGCCTCTGTAATTATTTGGGTTTAATTTATCGCCACTTTTGAAGATGGGTGTTATAATGCCCTCATTCCAGACATCAGGGAAATGACCAACGCGCAGAATGAGATTGAATAGTTTTAGCAAAGCTATTTTTAATGTATGGTTAGAGTGTTTTAGCATTTCATTTAGTATTCCATCGGGTCCACTTGCTTTTTTTGTTTTTAGAGCTTGTAGTCTGTCTGACAGCTCTCTTTCTGTTATTGGGTAGTCCAGCTGATTTTGGTTTTGAGAAATTGCACTCTCCATTTTAATATATTTGTCAAATATTTGAATTTGCTCGTCGGTCATTTGCCTTTTGCCGTATAGACTTTCAAAATAATCTTTCCATGTTTGGCTGTTTTGAATGGCTGGAACTACTGGTTGTTTTTTACACAGCCTGTTCCAGTTTTCCCAAAATGAATTTGTGTCTAATGACTCTTCAATGGTTTCAAGTTGGTTTCTTATAAAATTATTTTTCTTTTTTCTGAGTGTGTTTTTGTATTGTTTAAGTTCACTATAATATCTGAGACGCAAGTCGATATTGTGTGGCTGTCTGTGTTTCTCATTAGAAAGGTGTCTTAACTGTGTTCGTAATGTCTTGCAATCTTTATCAAACCATTTTTCATCAAGCTTTTTCTTTGATCCATGTTGTTTTCGAGGTTGTAACGCAGCTGTTTCTGCCAAATTATCAAATATAAGGTTAAGCTCTTTGACTACTGAATTAACGCTTTCTTTTGTGTCGGGGTAGTTGTAGTACACAAGATTGTCGATAGTTGCTATTATTTTGGGATTACACAGGGCTGCTATATATTTTTCTTTACTATCTTTTGTCCATTTAAGACTCCGCTTAGTATTGTGCAATTTAGTTGGTTGTTCAGGTATAACAGGGTTAATATTTTCTGGTCTTCTTAAATAGGCAGTAATTTGGCTGTGGTCAGATAGGGGAGTTAATGGTCTAACTGTGAATGCTTTAAAGTTGAAGGGGTCAAGATCTGTAACCATATAGTCAACAAGAGAACATCCAAAAGGAGAGCTATATGTGTATCTTCCCAGTGAATCCCCCTTCACTCTGCCATTAACTATATATAGGCCCAGACTTTGGCATAGCTCAATCAGAAGTCTGCCATTTTTATTTATTTGGGTGTCTGAGGAGTGGCGTGAGAAGTTTACAGCATTTGGTGGGAAGCTTTTTCCAAATATGTGTTCATTGCCATGGTCTTCTGTAAAATCAGGTAGAAATCCTGTTCTGGCATTTAGGTCTCCACAAAGCAAAATATGTCCTTGCGCCTGGAAGTTACTAATTTGTTGTTGCATAATATCAAATATATTTTTGTTATAATAAGGGGATTCTGAGGGTGGTATGTAAGTGGCACAAACAAATAAATCTTTTGTTGTTTGGGTTAGGGTTCTGTTTATCTTGAACCAGACATGTGAATCATGTATTTTAATCAAAGATAAAAATGAATCTAGTTCTAATTTATACCATATTATAATGCCTCCTGAATTTCTCCCATGCTTTACTCCCTTATTTTTCTTGGAGGATACTGCAATTTCTTTGTAACCTGTAGGACAGAGTGAGACATCATCAGTTCTGCACCATGTTTCTTGTAGAATGATTATATCAGTGTTTGAGGTGTTTTCTTGGAATTCTACGGTCTTGGTTTTGTAACCAAGGGTTTTTGAATGGAGACCTTGAATGTTCCATGTAGAAATTGTTATAGATTTCGTGTTCGTCATGACCAAAAAGAATAAATGTAATAACCCAAGATAAAACAAAAAAGACAAAAAAAACCTATCAAGCTATACTTCTGTACAGTCTATATGTGCAAACAACAATACATATATTTCTATTCTATACTTTCCATTCTACAATACATGTATCTCTTTTCTCCTTTTTTTTTTTTTTTTACTTGAGTGACAGTGGTATTGCTATTTTAGGGTCATTATGTATAGTGTGCTTAATACAGATATATATGATACAAATGTGTATGCACAGACACTGAAATGCATGTTTCTGCATACTTATACACATACATCCTACGTATACACACACGTACACACGCTAATCTCCTGTTGTGTATAGAATAAAATGGCAAAAATAAAACTAACAATAATACATCTGTGTATTAAGTGATAACATACATCTGAACATCAATATGTGCCATTTTTTTTTTTTTTGTCATCTTTTTTTTCCATCTTTTTTTTTTTGGATTTTTTTTTTTTCAAAATGTTTTGCATCATTTTTTTTTCTTTTTATTTATTTATTTTTTTTTTCTTCTTTTTTTTGCATCTTTTTTTTTGGCATTTTTTTTTTTTTTTTTTCTTCAAAATATTTTGTTGTCAGTCCAACTTACTGTATATATGAAAATAATTAAAATTCTTATCTTATAAGTTGGCTGCACAGGATGTGTAGCATCTCTCTGATGTCCTCCAGTTCTCGAGTCGCAAATGAGTGGGCAGGATCAGCAGCATCATTCTGACTTGGACGGTGGGGATGGGGGGGGAACGGGGTGTGCGTAGCGGGACTCTGTTTTGGTTGATGTGCAAGGGGGGGTTGGGCAGTAGCTGCTCTATTCATCTTTTGTAGTGGGTGTGGAGGGGGGCAGGTGGAAGAGGGTGGTCTCGCTGGGTTTAAGGGCCAGCTTGAACTGCTCATTTTGGGGCATTGAGTGGGCACAACAATTCTTTGTTGTGGTGGGTGGTGTGGTGGGTGGACAGGGACATGAGGAGTAACTGCCAAAGCATTACTCTTTTGCATTGGGTAGGGAGGGGGAGGGGTCTGTGGGACATAAGGAGCAGGTTGTTGGGGAGGGGGTGTGGCAGATGGCACTGAAAGCTTATTTTGTGAAAGGTGTGTAAGAGGTGGTGAGGTGAGTTGAGATGGCCTTTGGAAGTGAGGCCTTGTTGGGTTTGCCTCTCTCTTCTTCCCGGTGAGGTGGTGAGGAGGCAGACTTGCATGTTTTCTGGGACGGATGGCAAAAGGCCCAGGATTACGCCGGAATGAAGCATCTTTCAGGGACTTAGCAAAGATCCTCACCCTTTTTTTATGTAAATGGAGACCATCATAAAGGTCCCACGGGCCGATAGTTGGGTGATGGACTAAATGAATATTGGGGAATTTAGCACATCCACTTGCGACCTCCGTATTCGTATTGTGGATGACATGAGGAGGGGTGTCTGTCCTTGGCAGCAGTGTTGACAGTACGATGTGTGACTCTGGAAACTCTGTGCTGGCCTGTTCTGCCATCCGAATCATAGCCGCAGCGGTGTTGTTCTGCAGTCTATGCAGGTCATTCGTTCCAGTGTGGATGATCAAGCATTCAGGGCTGTGCAGTGTTTCACTTTTCAGGAGTGTCATTGCCTGTACTGTGTTGCTGCAGCGTTTGGATAGCACCCTCTTCCCGGGAAATAGTTTCTTTGTATCCAAAAATTTACCATTTGAGTCTGTTAGCAGGATCACTTGGGGATGTGACTGCGTCGAGGGAAGCCTTATCTCTGCTGTGGCTGACATTCTGGAGACTGGCACCTCTGGTGGCAAGATGTGTAGTTTCTCTTGGGTGGTTGGTCTAGTTGCTGCCTTGGTTGTGGATTCTAGGCTGGAGCGTATGCAAGTCTGTGGTGTTGCTGGACTGGAGGGATGAGAGCATTCTGCTGCGTTAAGCACAGGCGGCTGGGAAGAGTTGCACTGCCTCTTGTTGTTTTGCAATTGGATTATTTGATCTTTTAAATCTTGTATGGCCTCATCTCTTATGTAGAGTTCCTCCTTTAGATGTTTCAAGTTACCTTTGAGGCTCACTCTCTCGAGCTCCATCTCTCTCATTTCTCCCCATAGCTGCTCTATGTATGACATAACTTCCATTCTGAAATCATACAACTGCTGCTCCATGCTACAGGGTGATGTTTGGGAGGTGATGTGCTCTTTAAGCTCGATCAGTTCTACCTCCCGGATTGAAATGCTTTCTCTTATTTCTTTAACAGTTTGTTCCATGAGTGTGTCATTGCTTTGAAGGGCAAGCATCTCTCTCTCTACACCTTGGTTGACATGGGCACTGTGTTTTGCAGCAGCCTTTGAATGAGATGTTTCTGATTTCTTTTCCTCTGCCAGTAGTTTGATGGTATTGAAGTTGTCCCTGACAGAAATCAAACATGCCTCGCTGCCCTGAAACATTATAGTCCCATTATGGTAAATATTCACTGTCAGACATGGATTACTATCTCCTTCTTCTTTGATTTGGATTTGCCTTCCATTGCATATACCATGCCTTTTTGAATACTTGTAATGTGTACATATGGCTCCATGCCAAGCATCACAGTCTGTTGTGTAAAGGAGTAAGTTGGAGATGGAAAGTTTGCCTCCTATTTGTGCATAATCAGCCATTAATGTCTCTGGGTTCTCCCTCAGAAGTCTGTGTTTGAATGTCTTTTTTTCTTTTATGGTTTTTACAGTCTGTGGATACACTATAGAATGTGGGAGGGCCCCTGCAACAGCCTCATACAGTGCATCCATTTCTAACTGACTTGTGTTCTATCCTCGGAACTCTTCACTTAGCAACAGGCAGCTTGTTTGTCCAAGTTGTTTATCTTGTAATTTTTTAAAGTTTTTGAGGATAATTATGTTGATAATCATAAAAGACAAAAAAAATGTACAGTTTGGCCTCACCACTCTGTAGTGGGATGGTGTGTCCTCTCAACCAGCCACCAACTGATGTAGCCTAGTGTATGTCAGCCCTTTTGTGTTGCCTTGTTGTTGCTGCTCAGCTGTTGTTGCTGTACAGCTGTCCTTCTTCCTGTTCCTTCTCCTCTAATCAATGGCAAAAATGGGCAAAAAAGGTACCAAACTGTGTGCTTTTCCTTTCTCTTCGTTTTCTTGAAGATAGTGTAGGCTTTTTTTTTGTTTCTTTTGAATTTCTTATGTCATAAACATTTCAATCTTTAGGAGCTCAAGTTTAGCATGACTGCTCAAAACTTAACGGAACACGCTCTCTCTCGCTCTCTCTCTCTCTCTCTCTCTCTCTCTCTCTCTCTCTCTCTCTCTCTCTCTCTCTCTCTCTCTCTCTCTCTCTCTCTCTCACACACACACACACACACACACACACACTCTCTCTCTCTCTTCTCTCTCTCCCTTTCTCACTCACTCTGCCCTTCTTGTCACTGTGCCATCTCTCTCTCTCTGCTTTCACTCTGTTTTTCTCTGTCTCTCATGCGATCATCCCTCTGTCTTCAACTCAGATGCTCCCACACCCTGGCGTATGGACACGCACTCTCATTCAGGTAGACACACACAAACACACACACACACAAACAGAGAGAGAGAGAGAGAGAGAGAGAGAGAGAGAGAGAGAGGAGGAGAAGAGAGAAAGAGAGAAGAGAGAGAGAGAGAAGAGAGAGAGAGAGAGAGAGAGAGAGAGAGAGAGAGAGAGAGAGAGAGAGAGAGAGAGAGAACAGACTTTTGTACGAATATACAGTCTCATAGGTCTGTCTTGCACAACTGCAGAGTAGGTACTGGTAGACATCATCACCTCAAAGTTTTCAGTGAAATTGTATCGTTTTTCGGTTCAGTTCAATTTTTCATTCAAAGTCTTTGAAGAAACCATTTTTATTTATTTATATCTTTTTCATTATAATTGTTTTAGTTCTTAAACATTATTTGTATTATTTGACCTGTTAAACATTGTTTGACCTGCTCCAAAGGTTTTGTTAGATCAGTCTTAGTCTTAGTCCTGATTCTCATTCTACGTTCAGCCATCATTCGGCGGATTCATAAGTGCAATGACAGCTGGCACGCCCCTCAATTATCTACACCGCACCTAGCCTGGACGAATAGCCTACTGTTGACTCCGTCAATCAGTCTGGCAAACGCCGTGAGGAATCCGTCTCCGCGAACGGTGGGAGATGATCTGATCTTACTCTATCATTTAAATTAATTCCAAACTTCCAAATTAGTTCCAAACTCAAATTAAAACCCATATTGTGCTTTATTAGCATGCCTGTTACATTACAGCGTCGCAAAAGCATACAAATAAGAAAACGAAAGTGAGAATATAGTTACCTTAACCAATCAGTAACGGAGCTCGCGGGTGAGTTCTACGTCACCACTCTCAACTGTTTGCTAATTGGCTAAACACTGAGAGAACAGAGCTCGAGGCTTTTGCCGGGTGATGTGCGGAGCCAAAATCTTTGGGTGGAGTACATGGATGGCGTCGCCAGGCTACCATTCACCTGCTCCAAGGCAGAAACTCGCTTTCTCGCTCGTACCCACCATCCGCCCCGATCACCCCCTATCTTCGCCGTCTCGATCGTTTTATCCAGGATTCCGCCCTCGCTCCTCCTCGGTTCTGCTCGCTCTCCCAATAACCGGCTAGGGGGTGTCCGCTCAGAGAGCACACATATTCACGGGCACGGGTATTGTCCGAGCTCTCAGTTGGAGCCCCGTACTCCTGAGCCCAAGAATTGTTTTTAAACAAAGCCAACATCGGGCTCCGCAGTAATTTCAGCACCATGGCCAGCGACCTTTCCCAATATGCTATTTGCTTTTAACTTACACTCCTCAAGTGCAGTGGTCCTACTACCCCGTAAAGCACTTTTATGATGAGTTTGCCGCGTGGACAGCTGTTCTCCCGCGAGAAACCCACAATCACGAGAAGCCCGTTCTCCAGCGAGAACAAAGATGTATGCATACATAGGCTACTGAAATCTAATTTCAGATAGCGCAGTAATGAAACTTTGTTTGGGAGCTTCGAACAGTGTTGCGGACCTTTATCTTTTCCATTCGTTTCTAATGTACACAAAGCTTTACAGTCCAACTACCACACCACTAACTTTGAGGCAGTTGCTGGCAGGGCAGCTGGCAGTGTTGCCAGATTTGTTGAAATTTAGCGGCTCCTCCGGGTGTTTTTTGGGCGGGATTTGATCAAACACACCTTGCAACACCACATCTCCAGTCCACTGCAAACCTCCACCCTTCCTGTTGCTGTTGTCCATCTGTAGTCTTCCTCCTCAGCTGTAGTCTCACTCCTCAGCTGTAGTCTCACTCCTCAGTCCACCCTCAGCTGTAGTCTCCCTCCTCAGCTGTAGTCTCACTCCTCAGCTGTAGTCTCCATCCGCAGCTGTAGTCTCCCTCCTCAGCTGTAGTCTTCCTCCTCAGCTGTAGTCTCACTCCTCAGCTGTAGTCTTCCTCCTCAGCTGTAGTCTCACTCCTCAGCTGTAGTCTCCATCCTCAGTCCATCCTCAGCCCTCTTCAGCCCATCTTAGTGGCCAGTGTGGGGCCCCCCTTAGGCACTTTTGGATGTCAGTGAGAATGTGTGTGTGTGTGTGCGTGCGTGCATGCTTGCGTACATGTGCTCCCATGTTTGTGGACGTGTGTGTGTGTGTGTGTGTGTGTGTGTGTGTGTGTGTGTGTGTGTGTGTGTGTGTGTGTGTGTGTGTGTGTGTGTGTGTGTGTGTGAGTGTGTGTCATGAGGGAAGCCCTGTGACATTCTGAAGCTACCGAGCTTCCTCCCGCTAATATCCAGCCTAATTACCCTTAGCACAGCAGAGCAGGCAGCAGTCATACCACACGCTAGCCAGTAACCAGCACACACACACACACACACACACACACACACACACACACACACACACACACACACACACACACACACACACACACACACACACACACAGCAGAACAGGCAGCAGCCATACCATGAGCTGACCAGTAACCAGCAGCACACACACACACACACACACACACACACACACACACACACACACACACACACACACACACACACACACACGTGCACGCACGCACACACACACACAGCAGAAAGTAGCAGCCATACCACTAGCTAACTAGTAACCAGCGCACACACGCACACACGCACACACACACACACACACACACACACACACACACACACACACACACACACACACACACACACACACACACACACACACACACACACACACACACACCAAAGGACCAAAGGCAAACTATAGGCTATGTGTCACGAAATGAAACGCCCAGTGATTGGATACTCTTTGGTGAACTCAGCTGAGTATCCAATCACTAGGCATTTCACTTGATTTTGGGAAGTGTTGACTGTGTGTGCAACACACACTGTGCATGTATGTGCGTGCGTGTGTGCGTGCGTGCGTGCGTGCGTGCGGGGAGAGAAGTGGGACGAGGGACCAAGACACTGGATTAGAAATGTCAGTTATGAATCATAATTGCGACTTCTCAGACAGTGTATCAGCCCAAGCACTGGCACCCTGGCTCTCCCTCTCCTCTCCCCTCCCATCTCTATCCCTCTCTCTCTCTCTACACTTCCATCCCCATCTCTCTCTCTCTCTCTACACTTCCATCTCTATCCCTCTCTCTCTACACTTCCATCCCCATCTCTCTCTCTCTCTCCCTTCCATCTCTATCCGTCTCTCTCCCTCTCCCCTCCCCTCTCTCTCCCATCTCTCTCCCTTCCATCTCTATCCCTCTCTCCCTCCAATCTCTACCTCTCTCTCTCCCTCCAATCTCTGCCTCTCTCTATCCCTCTCCCCTCTAATCTCTATCCCTCTCTATCTCCCTCCAATCTCTATCCCTCTCTCTCTCTACACTTCCATCTCTATCCCTCTCTCTCTACACTCCCATCTCTCGCTACCTCTCTATCTTTCATTCTCCTCTCCCATCTCTCTCCCTCTCCCCCTCCATCTCTATCCCTCTCTCTCTCCCCTCCCATCTCTATCCCTCTCTCCCCTTCCATCTCTCTCCCTCTTTCTCCTCTTCCATCTCTCGCTACCTCTCTATCTTTCATTCTCTGATCTCCCTCTCGGTATCTCTACCTTTCCCTCTCTATCCCCCACTCCCCCTCTCCCTCTCTATCTCTCTACACAACCTTTCCCTGTCCCTCCTATACTGCCTCTTTATCGCTCTCTCTCTCTTTCCCCTTGCCTCTCTCTCCCTCTGTATCTATCTATCTTTCCCTCTCTATGCTACACTCCCCCCCTCTCTATCCCTCACTCTCCCTCTCCCTCCAGCTATCCCTCTCTTTCTCTCTATCTTTACACTCTCCCTCTACCACTCCATTGCTATCTCTATTTCAGCGCCTTTTGTGCCACTGTGGATCCCTACCCACCCCTGCCCCGCCACCCCCAACTCACCTCCGTCAACTCCCCTCCGTCAACTCCCTCCCCTCTTCTCACCATCGCTCCATGCTCCTCCTCATCCCTCCCCGTCCCTCTCCACACACGACATCCCTCCATCCTTCCATCCCACCCATCACCATCACCATCACCGTCCCCTCCACTGTGTGTGTGTGTGTCAGCCCCACTCCCCACATCCACAAACCTCATGCCACCAACCTCAACGCACGCGCACGCATGTGTGTTCATGTGCGTGTGCGTGCGTGTGTGTGTGTCCGCACGCGTGCGCACGTGTGTGCGTGTACATGCGTGTGTGTGTGTGAGTGAGTGTGTGTGTGTGTGTGTATGTGTGCGTGTGTGCATACTGTATATCTGTGTGCGTGCGTGTGTGTGCATGGGTGTGTGTGCGCCCGCGAATGCGCCTGCCCACCCCTCGCTGGGCTGTCTGCTCCTCTGCCAGGGCTGCTGGGAGATTTTGTCACACTTGTTTTGACAGGCTGGCCAGAGCCGCCAGAGCCGCGGTCCCTGTGGTTTCACAATTATCCTGCCGAGCAGAGCCACAGAGCCACCCGCTGCCCACAGACACACTACGCCAGCAACACACACACTGCCAGTAGCACACACACTGCCATCAGCACACACACTGCCATCAGCACACACACTGCCAGCAGCACACACACTGCCAGCAGCACACACACACTACGCCAGCAGCACACACACAAACACACTGCCATCAGCACACACTGAATCTCAATGCACTCTCTCTGCCCCCCCCCGCCCCCATCTCTCTTTCTCTCTCTCTCTCTCTCACTGTCTCTCTCTCTCGCCCGTCTCTCTCTCTCTCTCTCTCTCTCTCTCTCTCTCTCTCTCTCTCTCTCTCTCTCTCTCTCTCTCTCTCTCTCTCTCTCTCTCTCTCTCTGTCTCTCTCTCTCAGCATCCTTTCTCTATATGTCTTTCTCTTTGGTTCTTTGACTCACTCCATCATGCAAGCACAGACAAAGGTAATGCCTCACACACTAACAGACACACCACCACCCCCTTCTTGTTTTCAACAGATTTTTTTTGTACTTGCGGACATTCTACATGCCATTCGTATGACAGGGTTTAGAAGAGGTTCTACTGTTGATAAATAAACCTTCTGGATTTTCACACAAGGTGTGACATTAAATGCTGTCTCTGTCTGTCTGTCTGTCTCTCTCACACACACACACACACACACACACACACACACACACACACACACACACACACACACACACACACACACACACACACACACACACACACACACACACACACACACACACACCTATTATCTGTCAGCTTTTCTTGTGATTTTAGTCTTTCATTTCTCTGTTTATCATCAACCCCTTCCATTTAGTGTCTCTTTCCATTTTCTTATTACGTTACGTGACAATTTAAGGAATGTGTTTCAGACGGACAGACAGGCCGAGTGACAGACAGACAGACAGGCAGACAGACAGACGGATGGACATACCCTCGTATAGAAATGCTAGGACGCATCTAAAAAGAAAAATGTATCCAGTGAGCAGCAGTTTTCTGGCTGAAAATGCCTTACTGCCATACAGTAAGTCAGAGGAGAGAGACCTTCCTGGTTCGAGCTCAAATAGCCACTTGTTACAACAGAGCTATGCAAAAGAACATCTCTGAAGGCCAGACTGGTTCAAGCCCAAATAGCCACTTGTTACAACAGAGCTATGCAAAAGAACATCTCTGAAGGCCAGACTGGTTCAAGCCCAAATAGCCACTTATTACAACAGAGCTATGCAAAAGAACATCTCTGAAGGCCAGACTGGTTCAAGCCCAAATAGCCACTTATTACAACAGAGCTATGCAAAAGAACATCTCTGAAGGCCAGACTGGTTCAAGCCCAAGTAGCCACTTGTTACAGAGCTATGAAGAAGAACATCTCTGAAAGAACATCATGGTAAGCCTTGAGGCAGATGTAGTACAGCAGTTGACTAGGTAGCTTAGCCTCTCCCCCATTATTCCTAATCAATGTTGCCAGATGTACAATGTACAATGTTGCCAGATGTACAATAATTATGATATGTCTTTTATCCTTACGTGTGCTTTTTTTTTTTTTTAATCTGTTTTTTATGTCATGATATGCATGTGCCTCCACTGTCTTAATGCTGTCTTGGCCAGGACTCCCTGGAAGAAGAGGTTTCATACTTCAATGGGACCTTCCTTGTTAAATAAAGGTCAAATAAAATTAATTAAAATTATCGTGTTTCTACCATACTTTTGTCCTCTGTACGATCAAAAACACATGATGTATGTACGCTAATTTCAGAGTTTTCATTCAGTTAATTTAGTTGCCTTAAAACAACCATTTGCTTCATGACATGTACGATAATTTCCTCCCAAAACCCCCCCAAAAATGATAATTTTGACGTTTTGGTACGATAGTTCAACATTTTCCATGTGGCAACACCTGTTCCTGATACTGCCTAGTATAGCAGCCAGGAAGCACGGCACGGCACGGCACAGTGCATCATAATAAGTGCGGAGCGGAGGCAGCTTAGCCTACAGCTAGACTAAACTTAGCCTCTAGCAGCAGCCAGGCTTCGCTTTAGGTCTGACACGCTACTAACTAGCGCCGCGCTTCACACACTTCCTGTCAGCAAGGCCGAACATTAAAACAGTTTGATTTAAAACAACCGTAACAAGGAAAATGCATGTGGGGGGGAGGCGAGGCAGTGGGGGTGGTGGTGGAGAAGAAAGGTAAAAGAAAATGCTGTGCTGTTTTTTTCTCTGCCCTTTTTTTCTTCTTCTCTCTAAGATGGTATCCTTTTATTGTGCGGCAGCAGTAAGGCAGTGATAAGTGGCGTCGCGCGGTTGGTTCTGAGCGTGTGCGGGAGGGGTGGACCTTGCCTCCAGCTAAAGACATTGAACAGTTAAGGACTTCCTGTTGCACTCAGGGCAACAGACTACATCAGCATCTCAGAATCATAGTATCACAATAACACAGAGATGGGAGCGGGTGACACGTATTACTGAATAGGACCAAGGTGTGACTTGGTGTGTGTGTTCGTGCGCGCGCATGGGTGTGTGTGTGTGTGTGTTAGAGAGAGAGAGACAGAGACAGAGAGCATTTCATGTCACACCTTGTGTGAAAATCTAGTGGGTTTATTTATCAACAGTAGAACCTCTTCTAAACCCTGTCATACGAATGACACGTAGAATGTCCGCAAGTACAAAAAATCTGTTGATTTTAATTTTGCTGAAAACAATGTGCTACGCAGCAGTGTATATGGGTTAAACTGTCTTGAAATGCAAAATAACAAAACAAATTGCCAAAAAAAATAAACAAAAGTTAATTAAGTGATTGATCGCAATTAACTATGGAATTTCCAAAATTGATTAAATGCTCCGTGGATCGGCCCAGGCCGATTAAGCCATAGGTCTATGTTCAATAGCCACACCAGCCAATCAGAAAGTCGGAATGCTTGAATTCTACTTTTACGGGTCATACTCTGTCACTTTTATCGCTTGTGTTGTTCTCGCTCCGAAAATGACCCAGCGACGCTTTGTAGCTTTTTTTTCTTTCGGTGTGTTAAAGAACAGTAACACTGACACCATGTACTCCACCCAAAGATTTTGACTCCGCACATAGTCCCCTTAGTAATCCTCCTAGCTTGATTCGCTCACTATTTAGCTAATCAGCAAATAGTTGAGAGTGGTGACGCAGAGCTCACCCGCGAAGTCCGTTACTGATTGGTTAAGCCGGTAACACTATTCACACTTTTATTTTGTTATTTGTATGCTTTTGCGACACTACATCGTAGCAGTCATGCTAATAAAGCAAAATATGCGTTTTAATTCGAATTCGGAACTCCAATGAATTTAAATGGTAGAGTAAGGTCAGACCATCTTCCACTCTCCACGGAGACGGATTCCTCTTAACTTTGGCCAGACTGCGTGACGATGTCAACAGACGGCTTTGGCCCAGGCTAGACAGCGGTTGCCACATTTGATTAATAAACACAGATAGGCCTACAGATAGTAGACAAGGCAAATACATGGCAACATGAAACACAGACTTCCTGATTCTCTTGCATCCGTGTATCCTCTGTGCGTACTGTGCGCTCGGGATATTGTCCTCATCTGTGTATTCTCTTGCATCTGTGTGTGCTGTGCGCTCGGGCTATTGCCCTCATGTGTTACTTGTGGCTATATTGATGCAAAAGGCCTCAGGTGATTGCCCATGAAGTGAAACACTGACACACACACACACACACACACACACACACACACACACACACACACACACACACACACACACACACACACACACACACACACACACACACACACACACACACACACACACACACACACCTCGGGTGATTGCCCATGAAGAGAAACACTGACACACAGACACAGACACAGACACAGACACAGACACACACACACACACACACACACACACACACACACACCTCGGGTGATTGCCCATGAGGAGGAACACTGATTCACTAATGACTAAAATAATATACTGAGTCTGCATGTGTGTGTGTGTACTCTACATGAAAAAAAACTAACTAACCCTTCTTTGCATCTGCACTTGTTGTTCTGTATATTCCCTGTGCTCTTTGTTTCTGCTAGTGATGTTGGCTATAATTATGTCCTCTTTTGAAAGTCGTTTTGGTTATAAAGCGTCTGCCAAATGCAATGTAATGTAATGTAATAATGTCTGCATACACATCTACACTCACACTAACGCACACACACACACAGCATACATACAAGCTCTCTTACGCACACACACACATACATACATGTACAGACATACACCCACACTCGCACACACTCAGACATATACACACACACACCCAAGCTCAAACTTCCCTGATGTCTTGTGAGCCTTAGATGTGTAAAACACACACACATGCACACATGCGCGGACACACACACACACACACACACACACACACACCCACACACCAGTGGTGTAGTCTACTTTTTTGGGTAGAGTGGGTATAGTATGTATAGTATAGTATAGTATAGTATAGTATAGTATAGTATAGTATAGTATAGTAGTGGGTATACTGTATATTTGAGCATTTTTTTAAGTGGGTATACTGTATATATTTGTGCCATTCAAAACAATGGATCAATCAATTTTAAGTGGGTATATTGAAATCTCTGAAATGTAGAAGTTGGTACTCCGTATACCCGCGTTCTACGTAGTCGTAGACTACACCACTGACACACACACACCATACAAGTGGTACCTTTCACTGAAAGTCAGAAGTATGCCTCTCTGTTTCTCTGAATCCCTTGATTACATTTCCAGGACTGAGCTTCAGTGTTCTTGTAACGTTTTAGTAAGTAGAGGATAGTGATGCAGTAATGTAGAGTATAATGCCGTGTACAGACCAGGAGCGAATGAAGCGACGGAAGTCATTATTTCTCTATGGAGGGCACGCGACCTGCGCTACCAAAGCGAATTCGCCAGGAGCGAAGCTTCTTGCGCGACAAGACCGAATTTTGACGATTAAACTACATCTAATCGCAGGCGAATTCGCTCTGACGCTCATATCTCCGAATGTCCCAGGCTGTCAAGCCAGAGCCGTTATGTGATTAGCTGAATCAAACATGTCAATGCTGCGTCTGGAGCGAATACAGCGAATTCAAGGCGAAACTTCTTCTGCTACCCACGCTACCAGGCAGCGTAGTTCGTTCTTGGTCTGGACACGGCATAATGCTGGTGGTAACACTTTATTTTAGGGATACATCTATTAGCACTAATACATACAACGTTAATGCCTGCATAAGTAACTTGTAAGGCATGTACTAAGCAAACGCTAAGGCCTACTAGGTCCTTACTAAGGGTAAATTGGTAATAAATCCCTTATTGTGCATGAACAAGACATTTGTGAATACATGCCTAACAAATGTTTGATTTTGCTTTGTACATGCCTTGTAAGTTAATTATACAGGCACATTGTATGTATTAGTGCTAATAGATGTATCCCTAAATAAAGTGTTACCATGCTGTTTTAGTAAGTGGAGTAAAATATAGCGCAGAGACTACAGAAGAGAGGAGCAGAGAAGTAGTTGATCCCCGAAGAAAATTACGTTTAGCGCTATTTACTCATTATTACATTACATTTCAGATAACGTTGACCTGGGCCAAAGCTGCCAGCTGCAGTGTTGCCAGATTGGGCGGTTACCCACCCAATTGGGCTACTTGGGATGGCTGTCTGCGGGTAAAAACGGGCATTTGGGCAAGGGAGGGGATCTCCCTTTAGGCAGAGCCGTATATAGAGAGAATCTGGCCAACTATGGGTTCGAACGTTCGAGCTATCCCGCTATTTTGATTGGATCTGGGCTCGTCACATGTTTTATGGACGCCATTTTCGTTCCCCACACTCCCATTAATGAGCATTACAGATTAAAAAATAACGCTTCACTATAATATTATTACATTATTATTATGACAAACTGTTGTGCATATGGCTGTAGTGCAGGGCCGGGTCAGGAGAAAAAAAACAGCATCGTTTAACTCACATAGAAACGGAGGATTTGGGACATACACGGATATAAACTCCCCTTTATGGAATATAAAGGTCAGAATTAATAACCGGAAAGCAGCAGGTTTCTCCGTGTTGTATGAGATAAACGTATTTCCCACCCCTTCAACTTTAGCTAACAATTACTTTTGAAAGAAAGAAATAGTCATGATGATGGCATGCTCTCAAAAACTCCTGTCCGCACTTTGAGAACGAATGAAGTCAGGTTTCTGTCATAGCTTGTCAAATCTTAATTGCCACCTGTAAGTATGCTATACTGTGAAAACATAAGTTTGCCCACCAAGTTATTATTTCTGTCGCGCTAATAAGGTCCTTTCCCCCTGCAATTTAAACTCACGTCCAGTCTCATACTATGAATATCCAAACTGAACCTACGAGCATCCAGACTCATCCTACAGTTCTACTGTCTGCAATCGCGATTATGCACTGCTGAGCACATCGTTATTTTTAAACTACTAAATCTCGACACAACGTGAAACTTTGGCGCAAGTATCACCAGGGTCCCTGTACATGAACTTGACCATCGTTGTGAATATTATTTCTGTACATTACTTAAATATCGACTTTGACGTTGGCTCTAATATTACCTAGGCAACAACAACTCGGAAGTAACGCTTGAATGCACTGCTGAGCACATCAAAAACTATGCTGACAAAACCCTCTTGTAAGCAAACCCCTTCTGTACGAACGAACTTGTTAACGTTTGTTTTCATATGTTGGGATCTTGATAATACTACAACCCAAGTTTGATGGTCTATGAAGCCTTATTTGTATTTAGATCCAGCGATTTTGACGGTATGCTGCCCATAGGGTTACACTGTAGAATCCTCGCCGTGGGGAACGAAAATGGCGTCCATGATTCGAGTTGGCCAGACTCTCTCTATGTACGGCTCTGCCTTTAGGCAGCCTTTAGGCAGACCTAAGGATTGTTCTATTCAATGCTAGGAGTATTATGACACGCCCCTTTAGGCAGACCGGAACTTGGTCATGTTAGGTGCCCATAGCAACCTATTATATTGGCATATCTCTATACTTAAAGAATCTCTGGTATAACTGACCCCACAGCACTGGGCAGCCCTCAGGAAAGCAGGGTAAAAGGAAGTCAAACTACACACAAGGTACAAAGAGACACTATCCAGTAGGTACAAAATACAAAATACACAATTTAACTCAAGCAGACTTCAGACCAGTGGTGTAGTCTACGTAGAACGCGGTTATATGGAGTATACCCACTTCTAAATTTCATGGATTTCAGTATACCCACTAAAAATTGATTGATCCATGATTTTGAATAGCACACATATATACAGTATACCCACTTCAAAAAATGTTCAAAATTTACAGTATACCCACTTCAAAAAATGTTCAAAATTTACAGTATACCCACCATAAAAAAGTAGACCACTGCTTCAGACGCAGGTACTGTAAAACCACCAAGCAGGTAGGCAGGGCCAGGGAACATATGCACCTTAAAAGATGAGAAATAGAGTAAAAAAAACAACAACAGACAACTGGGAAAAACAACAACAGCAACACACAATATACCAAGAGCAATCTGCAGAGAGTGAGAAAGGCACTAGGCTAGCAGTAGTGAAAATAGAGTGGTGTACACATTGACAGTAAATAGAAGGGTGTACAGCACAGGTATAACATTTAGAGCTGATGCACAGTACCGGTAAGAAAATAGGGTAAATGCTGTCCAAAATCCCACATTTGAAAAAAGTAAGCACACATTTGAGACAAGTGTCCTATGAAGAGACACCCAAAATAGTCATGCAGAAATGTAACGCTCATGTTTATTTTGTTTGTGTATTGTTTCTTTGCGGGTGGTGGTGGTGGGGTAGCACCGGTATGAAACGAAAACTCCTTTCACCCCTGGAGACAAGACACAAGGACACTCAACAGACACAGAAGAGAACAAGTGAAAAGATAATTCCTTAACAGGGCAGAGTGCAACATGTCATCATGCATAGGCGTATCTATGACACGCTGATTTAAACCCTCTATCGCGTGTGTCCAATACGCATTTCCAAGTTAAGGCGTGCTCCACAACGCCCTGTGACAGGTTAGGTTTAGGGATGGTTTTGGTTAATGCACAATTTAGGTAGAAATTCGCCTAATCTCGCTGTTCTTAGCAAAAGTAAAGCAGCAGAAACATTGCTTTACTGACAGGTTAGGTTTAGGGGTGGTT
>NC_085874.1:42060978-42063478 GCF_034702125.1 Engraulis encrasicolus | reverse complement strand
GAATCGTGATCGAATCGGATCGTGAGGTCAGTGCTGATCCACACCACTACTATACAGTCTGCCTGCATTAGTAGGCCAAGTCTGGATGTTATTAAATTTGGCTTTGTTACGATCACTTCCAGTGTCATTTTGTAGGACTATGATTAATGTATTTGTGTTTGTGTGTGTGTGTGTGTGTGTGTGTGTGTGTGTGTGTGTGTGTGTGTGTGTGTGTGTGTGTGTGTGTGTGTGTGTGTGTGTGTGTGTGTGTGTGTGTGTGTGTGTGTGTGTGTGTGTGTGTGTGTGTGTGTGCTTGTGTACATGTGTGTGCACTTTCTCACATGAACCCCAGACAATTGGCGCTCTACGGCAGCCTCCACAGCTGGTGTGTGAATGTGGGGATGTGTAGGCCTATGTGTGTGTATGTGTATCTTGACAGCGCTTTGAGTCAGCTTCATAGTTGTGATGCAGCTCTATATAAATATGTATTGTATTATATGTTGTATATATACTGACTGTGAAGCACCTAGTCAGTCAGGGGCGTAGCAGCAAACTCTTGAACGCCAGGCACGTCAACGTGCTCTCCTTTTTCGGTTCTCTTCCTATCTGGTGAACTTTGACCTTTTAACTGCATCATTGTGCCTCACACGTACCACAGAATCTCTAACAGGGAGAAGGTTCAGTCTGATTGGTTCCCATTGTAGCCAGTTAGCTTTGCATGCATACTGCAGTAACTATGGAGTGTCCACTAGTTGGCGAGCATAGGTCAGTCTTTCATGTGGGAAAATGTATGGAATGGAAAGGGGAACCCATATGCTAAATACATTGCTACTGCGATTTCCAGTCACAAATATTATCAACAAAACATTCCTGGTAAGCACTAAGACTGTTGTTTAACAACAGGCTGTATTGACAAATCGTTCAGGTGTGTAGTTTTACAGCAGGTTAGAAGATTTCAACCTGTACTCGCTAGCATCCCGCTATGGGTTTGGCCCCATAAAAATTGAGCTTTGTGACCCAGTATGTAATAATCTAGTGGCGCAAAATAATCGAAATGCTACTCAAATGGGGTCTTATTATTTCTAGCTTCGAATTTAATATTAATATTTTAGGACAAAAAATTATAAAAAATCACAAAAATTATAATGGTAGAAAACTCGGTAACACTTTCTATGAAGCCCATATCTATAGCGCATTATGAGCGCATTTATAACAAATTATAATGCACCTTATAATTACTTACAACGCATTACGACTACACCGATGATGTTTCATGATGCTTCATGTTAACAGTAATGAATAACCATGAATCTAGCTGATAATACTTTATAAATCCAAGGTTGTTATGAGTTCTCATGACTGGATATAAACTACAGGCTGCCTGATGGGGCTTACAGTACATTATGATGCATTATAGATGTGAAGAGTTCAGATGCAAAACCCCCTAACTCCACTTCAGAAGACCTGCACTTCTATATTTTTAGAGAACCGGTTTGTTGGTTTGGTTTACATTCATGTACTTGATAATGCATATAAATAGTTATAGTACATAAATAAAATGTAAAAATATGCAATTTTGATAGCTTTGTATTAAATAAAAATGAATTAAGATTAATTTCTGAAAAGGCACTTAGGGGGTTTTGCATCTGAACTCTTCATGTGCATTATACAGTGCATTATAGATGCATCCATATGAACTTCACTTTACTTAGAGCACACATTGACGACTTTTGATCTCACATGAAATATTATAGCATCGTATGAGCCCTTATGACAGTTTATCATCCAGGTCTGTGCATAGAGGGGTATAGGTACTCAGAATGTACTATAAGCCCCATCAGGCAGCCTGTAGTTTATATTATACAATAGTTAGATCCGGTCAATTTATTTTGCGATATCTGATTGGATGAGACGCATTCTACTGGCATTCTACGCGTCGGTATGGAGGATGATGTCTAGGTGGACATCATCCCCGGAGACTCATCACACCTAATAATCACTCCGCCGTGGATAGAATGTAACCAGGGCCGCGCATTTCGAACTCGCCATCATTCTATCTCATAGTCTACTGCGGAGAAAGTGAATGTAACCAGGGCCGCGTAGTTGGAACTCATCATCATTCTATTCCATTGTTCTATGCTGGACTAAGTTGGGCGCACGCACGCCCCCATGACAGAGACGCGTATCCCAGTTGGTATCTGGATTCTGGCAGAGAGGAAAGAAGTTATCTGATTCTAGTGCTGTTGTCTGGGCAGTTGGCACACCTCTGCGGCCGCCTAGTTTCAACCGGAGATATGCGGGACAACGGAAACTTTTTGACACAGCTAGGCCTACAGAAAGGCTAGTCTACTGCAGTGAGAACCGCTATAATCGGATCTCATTTGCGCTGCGGGAGAGGGAATGACGAGGAAGAGACGCCCTTAAAAATATAGCCTAGGTTATCAGCAAAGCTTGCCGTCCACCACGTGCAAATCAATTAATAGTAAGCTACAAAGTGGGCATCTGGAAGCAAGACACCGTG
>NC_085874.1:42053478-42055978 GCF_034702125.1 Engraulis encrasicolus | reverse complement strand
CCTGCACTTACCACCCATCAGGCCCGGAGTGGGCCCTGTAATCAGGCCGGGATTTTAATTCACGTCTAGGCCACTTTGAGATGGAAAATCGCTCACAATGCATTTTATTGGACTCATGTTAAAGTAGAGTATGTTGTCAAGTTAACAGAAAACTTTAACTTTACAAAGTGTAGGCTAATTCAAATTGAAACAAATAGGCTATGACAACAAAAAAAGAAAAGCTATATTTGTATTTGAACATGAGTTATTTGACCAATCAAACTGCATTTGCCATCACAAAAAGTTCTCAACAACTTGCATGTATCTGTGGATGTGAGTGTGGTTTACTGTGGAGTCAGGCTCCATGTTCTGTTTGTCTGATGCTCCACATGCATGGTACTAATGTGCAATAGTCCCGTGGTGTTAGGCCCACATGTAGGCTATGTCTTGTCCTTACTTAAACCAGTCTTGTTCAGGGATGCAAAATGAATTTCAGATTCAATAACAATTGATATCCCTAATACATGTTTTTTCATTCGTTTTAAATTGCATTTCTTTTAAAATAGGCTACCCATAATATGGACATTTTAATGAATGCTACTTTTACAGTAATATGAACAGAAGGCCTATCCAAATCATTGCTTCGTTGCCAAGAACAGTTGACAAATACTGTTGACTTGGGGAAAAAAACAATGACGACACGCCTTTGATGCGCAAAGCTGTTCGATGTCGGGTTGCCTACAAAAGACCGATAGCAGCAAGAAGTCACCCTGCATTTGTAGCCTATTCTTGGACGCACACAGAGCCGTGAAGTTAGTAGTAACGTCCGCTGAGATATCATCTCAATTTAGCCCCCCTCTCACATTCTCGTCGCAACTGTCACATCACCAAACGTTTTATTCACATTTCATTTGCAAACATGCATGCCAAGATTGTCGTTGATCCTCATCCTATTACTTGTGTTAGCCTAATGATTGAACATAGGCCTATTCACCTGCACGCTGCTGTCATGCTACTATATGTGGCCATTATTGATTCAAAACTTGTCGAGCTGATTGTGAGTTGCGTCAAGTGACATTCCCTCCGACGTTTGAAAACTAACTGAAGCTTTCAAAAGGTTCATTACAAACCATTCAGATTGTTTATCGCGAGGTATTCCATGCAATGCTTGGGAGGGAGGAGAACTAATGGCATGAGCTGTCACTTCACCTTTATTTTCTTTTATCCTACCTGTGCTTTGCTTCATCGTTTCATCTCTCTCTCTCTCTCGCTCGCTCGTTTGCTGTTCTTCAAGAATACAAATCGGGTTACGCACACGCCACGGCGGTTCTCCAGTGCTCGCGCCGTCTGGGCTCTCAAGTCGCTTCCAAATAACGCCAATTGCCACAAACCTAAAATATTATTTTAAGAAAGTAAAGATGAGTTGAATTATAACCCATACAATGTCCTGTTCCTATACGTTTCTGACTCCTCATTTTTGCTGACTTCTGTTGTGGTTGAGGTAGTAGAAAGGGATGCATTTAATTTGGCTATTATTAGGCTACACGCAGATTTACAGAAAGTGCACCTTTCTTCGCGCATTTCGCCGGACCTCCCCAGGGACTCTTTGGCGCCTAGATGGTTGCACCTTAATGGTGCTGTCATGGTGAATATTTATGCAGACTACAAGTGATCATTGCATTTAGAATAACCCAAGTGAGAAAAATACTGAATTTTTAAATATTTCCCCATGGTCCAACCAGGCCCACCCAAATTTTGGGCCGGGAAATGTCCCGATAGTTATAATGGCCACCCCGGCATTGCCACCCGTGTATTGCTTGGTGCATGCACTCCCAAAAAGTAGAGTGGAGACATTGAGAATGGACTAGCTCCGAAACGTTAACCTCAGACTTTTGTTGTTTAATTTCGGCTTCAATACACTTTTTCATACAAGATTTGTGTGCGCCTCCGTTTTCCATTATCTTGAGTGATTACTACTGTGTAAAGCATAGGAGACTTATTATTGGTCTACCACCTGGGTTACAACTTTAAAATGATCCCAGCCAATACATGAATCTCATTTTGTAGAGATTACCCATCTATAAAGGCACAGCATTGCATACAAAAACACACGCACACGCACATGCACACACACACACACACACAAGCATGCACGCTCATACACACACTCACCAACGGACCAACATATTAACCCACATCCAAACCCACACCCATCACGCACACATACACATATTTTGTAGAACAGTCGCACTCTCGGGTGTGATTCTTGTGTTTTATGTTAGTGGGATAGCATGAATGTCCACTAAAATTACGTAAATACAAGAATCACACACGAGAGTGTGGCCTTGGCAAAATATGAATGCTGCTGTTCGCTCACACCCGAATACCTTGTAAAAAAAAAAAAATCAATTGGCAGTTGAGCGCACTTTCTGGATAAAAAAAAAACAGTGTACACACACACACATGCAAACATGCAAACATACAAACCTCAATTTGTGAAGAAGACACAAAAGCGTAGTCT
>NC_085874.1:42028478-42045978 GCF_034702125.1 Engraulis encrasicolus | reverse complement strand
TGGAGCTCCCCATTCTGAAGAGGGCGCGACCTTCTGTGCTTCTACAGTACATACGGTACACCCAGAGAGATTAGAGAGAGAGAGAGAGGTTCCATTGGCCCATTGTTTCCTGGTTCTATTATGCCCCCCCTTAGGCAGACCTAGGCAGACCTAAGGACTGTTCTATTCATTGTAGGAGCATTATGACACGCCCCTTTAGGCAGACCGGAACCTGGTCGCGTTAGGTGCCCATAGAAACCTATTATGTTGGCATATCTCTATACACTTAAAGAATCTCTGGTATACCTGCAGAAGATCAACCGCTGCTGCCAGGGCATAGGGCCAGCATAATGTAGTAGGCCATGGATGAACGTACTTCACATATATAGATTATTATGGTAACACTTTATTTTAGGGATACATCTATTAGCACTAATACATACAATGTTAATGCCTGCATAAGTAACTTGTAAGGCATGCACTAAGCAAACGCTAAGGCCTACTAGGTCCTTACTAAGGTTAAATTGGTGATAAATCCCTTATTGTGCATGAACAAGACATTTGCGAATACATGCCTAAACAAACGTTTGATTTTGCTTTGTACATGCCTTACAAGTTACTTATACAGGTACATTGTATGTATTAATGCTAATAGATGTATCCCTAAAATAAAGTGTTGGCATTATTATTGTTAATAATAACAACATTCAGCTGGCACCAGTTGGGGTCGAGGCGTCGAGGGGTCAGAGTTATTTGGTTATTACAGATAAAATTATAGAAGAAGCGCAACACTGCTACAATTACGGTTAAGGTTCTAATGTGAAAGCTAACGTTCCGGTCAGTCAGACCTTCATCAGAGTGCACAGTTATTACAGAGAAAAAAAACATACCCACAACCAATAGGCATAGTGCACAGATTGGGGCGAGGTGGTGCTAAAGCACCTGCCCCTTTGCCCTACTGGACAAAAAATGTCCTTTTTGAAAGTGAATTGTTGGAAGCCTTTTCCCACAATGTACGGCGGTCCATACAAATGCAAATGCTACAAATACTTGATGATCAAAAGCATGTGACAATAATGCCCCAATATAATATAATATAATATAATATAATATAATATAATATAATATAATATAATATAATATAATATAACATAACATAATATAATATAATATAATATAATATAATATAATATAATGTAGCATACTATACTGTAATATAGGCCCTCATGCAATATGATATAATGTAATATAATTTAATATAATATATACTTATATAATATATTATATAATATAATGCAGCCGCTATAGCCTAGTAAGGCAGCCCCCCCCCCCCCCCCCCCCCCCCTTGTGGCACCCATGCCATCCGTAGATAATATATAGACAGTGGGCCTCGGCAGAACTCAGTTCAATGTTTTTTGCAATTGATCTGCAAGAATACACTGAGAACAAGCGCTGATAGGCCAACGACCCCCTGCTTGTTGCGCTTGACTGTCAATTCTAAAACAATTCTTTTCTGTGATTAACATTTTTATTAATTTCAATTTTTTAAAACATACAAGGTACACAATTACATAAAAAAAATCTAAAACACTTCTAACTGTCAATCAACCCAAATGACAATACTCAGGAGTCATTTATACCAAGTGTCAGCCCGGGGGGAAAAAAAAATTGGCTGGTTGAAAGGGACGGGAAACTACCGTTTGAACGAAACAGAGCCGACTCTGCAAGAATTTTAAAGGGGATACATGGTTTCTCCATAGAGACGCATGCACTACCTGTTTCCTTCCAGAAATATACATACAAAACAAGGGACTGGATCTGGTACCTGACCTGTACTGCATGTGGTGTGTGTGCTGGGAGGGGTGGCTGGAGGGAGGGGATATGTGCAATGTTGTTATGTGTATTTATGTTTTTTTAGAGTATGAGTGTTTTAATGGAGTGAATGTACATGTATGTTTTTATGGTGAGACGAAAGATACATTTCATGCTTGCATGACAAATAAAGTAAAGTATATTCTATATCCTCATGTCCCGAGAACGTACAGTGTCCCCTATATTTAGGTCAGTGGGCCTAACAAACTTGTTAGCTTTCCTGTCAGTACACCTATCTAAAGTAGGTCATCAACTGTCCGTATCTTTAGGTCAGTCTATCTGTCTATCTATCTAAAATTACTAACATTCATAGTCACCATAAGAGCAGAACCACATAGCTGTTGATATTCATTTTAAACCATCCACTTATTGTAAGACACCCCCCCCCCCCTCTCTCTCTCTGTTACATAAAAACCCCTGCTGCTCCCCCTCTGCAACAGTAGCGACGAGCGAGTGTTAAAACTGAAGCATATGTCAAACACTAACACACTAGCTGTCGGGAGCCTACACACTGTATCACGGCCACCCACCAGACTGCACTCGGGGGTCTGAAGTTATATCAAGTGGCTGAGAAGCGTGGAGAAGGGTGGCATGACTCAGCTGATATGTCCGTCTGCCAGCCCCCACTGTGTGTGTGTGTGTGTGTGTGTGTGTGTGTGTGTGTGTGTGTGTGTGTGTGTGTGTGTGTGTGTGCGTGCATGTGTGAGAAAGAGAGATATAGAGAGAGAGAGAGAGAGACAGAGACAGAGACAGAGACAGAGACAGTGAAAGACAGGCAGAGAGAGACAGAGACAGTGAAAGACAGGCAGAGAGAGACAGAGAAAGAGAGAGAGAGAGAGAGAGAGAGAGAGAGAGAGAGAGAGAAAGAGACAGTGAAAGACAGTCAGAGAGAGAGAGTACAGAGAGACAGAGAGAGTAAGCAGTCTTTAAACAAGAGAGGGAAAAAGCTAGCGATAGCGAATTCGAGACGATTCGTCGAATGAATTGGTGAGAGGGGACCATTCGAACAAAACGTTGGACCATTCGTAGAAGGCATGGGGCGTTTCGTGCAGTACCTGAGGATTTTTCGTCGAAGACCTAAGGACGTTACGTTCAATCCATGCAGACCTTTCGTGTAACTGGGCAGATGTTTAGTTTAGTCTGCCTATTTTATTAGCCTATTATTTTTTTATATTTTATCAAACTTGTGTGCCTACCACCACAATGCAATGAAAACAAAAATCGAACCATGTAGAAAGTGCGTGCGTCTCTATTTTTTTAAATTAATTATTAATTTTAGTTCAGGCTGCTTTTTTTATCATTAGGCCTATTTTATAGCCTATTTTATATATACTATATTGTAACGGACTGCCTCTGCCTCCTCCGGAGTGAGATAACAGCGTTACCCCCTGTGAACTACACGCGCAGCCTATAAAATGGAGTTAATTTCAAATGGCGGGTGAGACTGTCAGGAAGCAACAAGCCGAGAGAGCAAGAGAGAGGGAACCATGAAGTGTGCGCCGAGAAGATCACCATTCGCAAGAATCGCTAAAGCCAGACATTGATGTGAGCTGTTCCAAATTGAGAGGGTTTTGCAAAAGTGCACTACTAAACATAAGAAAAGATATTCGTTGTGTTGATATGAATTATTTCTAGTGTGTTGGTCACTGATTTTTATTCATTTTTGGAAAGGTAGGCAGTCTTGCTGCCTGGCTGGCGCCCATCTCATAACTACAGTCGTTTGCACCACTACAATATCAACGAAATGGTTTTAAAAATGTACGACATCAATTTAAAGGTAGGCCTAAGGGATAATGTATTGTCCACACATGAATAAGAAAATGTTTCCCTACGGGGCGAATAACACCCCCGACGCCGAAGGCGGAGTGCTGTTATCTCTGAAGGGAAATGTATTTTCCGTAGTCACGTGTGGACAATACATTATCCCGCTTATCCCGCCCTTACCAACATTATAAAGCATACATAGTTAACCATAGTTTATAGCGTGCGCAAAGAAAGATAGTTCGTGGAACGCTCATAATTTAAACAGGTTAACAAGCAACATGGTTTGGCTACTTTCTAACTTGTTACAGCCACATTGCGCTTCAAACTGTTTGCAGGCTGCCTCGTTCACCGCGCGATATCTACTAAACTCGGGTTCATAACATGATCATTTCTATCTAATCGGCACAGTATTCCAGAAAAAAGCATAGACAACCCAAACACTGATGTGCGCCCTGACCACCATCATTAGCCTATCGACCCTGATACAGGCAGAGCCTATCAAAGGGCGTTGAACACAATGGCTATGGACCTTTTCAGTAGGCTATGGTTGGGGAAGTAGGGCCTGCGTCGTGATTCACCGTTGGTGTTTGTATCAGCACACCAAAAGTTACCTCACTAACGTTAATGATGTTCTTTGCTGAGTAACCTAGCCAAATATATCCAGATAATCGTGAATTATGCAAAATAAAGTCTGCCAACATGTATTGCCATTCTAGGAGCGATAAGGAGAATGCCGCACAGGCGCGGAGAAAGGGTTCCTTTGACACAGAGAATGCTCTGTGTGGCTGCGCGCATGCAGTGTTTAGTTTGCAGGTTTCAGGCAAATAATGGTGATCGATACGCCCTAGGTCCATAAGACTAACAGTAAAACAGGGACAATGACAAAAGGGATGAATTGCTTGAGGAAATCAAAAGGGACAGAGCGAAGTTATGACAACAAATTGACGTGCACCATTATGCAAGGCTACATGTAGTTATGATGGGTTAACCACTCAGTTACCGTTGCATTCATAATATGTAGCCTATGATAAAGATGACTTCAGCGCAGGATATCAGAAATAAACAAGACAGCGCAGATGGCTTTTAATTTTTAACATGGCCACCTTATGCGTCAATACGCCAATGCGTATTAGGCTATTTATCATGAAACCTCAAATCGGAAGTAGCCTTATCTTGTACCCAGCACTTTTCAAACCTTACTCGGGTTTATGGTAATTGTCCGGGCCAGCACTTTTGAAATCAAACGGACGCCCTTGCCTGCATGACATGTCATTTGCATGATAAGAGCACGGACGATCATGGACATACGATGGTACACACATAGCCACACACGCACACAACACGGTTCAGTTCAACGTTTATTGACCAGCAAGCGAGCAGCGCAGTACCAGCTGATTTGCTCTGGAATCTCGAAATGAAAACTGACTTTTCTTGGGAAAAGTGTTGCAAGAACATTGAACTCATTTAGTAGGCCTATCATTGTGCCAAGCGTGTGTGTCGCAATATTGTACTGGGGATATGTGTTGGGGAGGGCATTAACATTAGGCCTATGACAAAAACATTATCGGGGAGGATTGAGGATAAATCTTACACGTTTCCTTATTAATGGAAAATTAATTCCATGCTAATTCCAAGTATTCAAGAACCTAAACAATATGTAATTGCTCCACAGTTCAAGGGTTAGGCTATGGATATTGACACCTTTCCTCCGCGATCGCGGATAGCCCCCACCTTTGCGCTTCTCATCTGGCTGTCACGATATGGAACGGGAAGAGACAGTTCAAGACAAGCGGCATGACTGCAATTGTCAATACAGTAGCCTAAAAAACTGTTAACTGTTCAGCGGTGTGTAGTCAAATTATCACAGCGGTGGTAGATGATTTTATGAAGACCTGAAGGACAAAAACCAACAGACACAATTGCTGAGTGTGTATGCAGTATTTGTAACGAATGATTCTCCTGCCAGGATAGCGTTGGACTACAGAATAACCCATTTACATGTTGAATGTTGAGAGGAGGCATTTTGAAAAGTCGAAGACCTATTCACGAGGATATCATAGCTACCTTTCCTTGTCAATGTCCCATGCACTACAAAATATTCCAGAACCTCATCTGCGAAAGCTTTTTTTTAATGTGGTACACTTCAAGCTTCACAAAACCCACTGGTTAACAGCAGGTTTTACGCACACATTTCGAAGCGGTTAATCACAGATGCTGCTCTCTTCCTTGCTCTCCCTTGCACCCCAACGCACACTGGGTTTAATACACCCTGCAATACTGGCAAACTATTATTCAATTACCATTTCATTTGTTCATGCAAAGACGCGGCAATGCCACAAATAGCCTACATGCAGACACGTTCGCCTACATCCCGTGCTTGCAGTGAATATCCTCAAGGAAAGGAATCCTTACATTCGCTGTTTTTGGTAAACAGTTTCAAAGTCGCCGTCATGCTCCTCTGCAACTGTAGCCTATTTCGTCTCGCTGTTATAGTGCAGCATTTCTACAGGTGCGTAAACATCAACTCAATATGACATGTCTACTTTAGCCTATGGAATGCTTTCTAGCATCAGCACAGCAGATGATCCAGATGAGGGCAGGAGTACTGAAGGGCCAGGTAGAGGAAGAGAGTTAGTCAAAATAGATGTTTATGATGATAGGCCTATAAAGTATGGCACAGTCTAGAAGAAAACCATGATATGTGTAGATTAAAACGTGCAGATGATTTAACAAAGCCATAATTAAATAAGTAACAAATAAGTGAATGAAAGGATAGGCTGTATGCAGAATACAGTAGGCATGGAGCCCAGGACCACTGTGGAAACGGGTAAGGATTTAAGATGAACTAATTGATGAAAATGCATCACAATGAGACCAAATGAAACAGGCAACCACTGTTTAATCAATAATTGTCTATGAAGCCTACATTACTTTTTGATTGTTAATTCAAATAGTTAGGTCTACATTTAATTTAATTGTTAAATTTAATAATAGGGAATAGTGATAGGGAAGTCAGCGATAGGGAAGTCAGATGTTAAGAGGGAGGCGTGCATTTTGTCCTCCGTATCAGAGTGGCCTGAATTTGAATTAAATTCCCGGACTGAGAAAAGGGTCCACTCCGGGCCTGGCTACTTTCTAACTTGTTACAGCCACATTGCGCTTCAAACTGTTTGCAGGCTGCCTCGTTCACTGCGCGATATAAACTCGGGTTCATAACAGGATCATTTAGAAATGAACTATCTGATCTGCGACAGTATTAAGGAAACTATCAAGGAACTCCTCACTTGTTACTCACATACTAGTGTTAATAAAATATGTCACGACAGCGGCCGGCGGACAGTGACAGTTTGCTGTCTTGAAATAACAATATTCGGACAATAGTGTAGACTTGTGCGCTACACGCTGGGGTGGGGCAGGGCTGCTGTAGGTATCCATTGCGCGCGGCCGGTAGCTTTGGGAACTGTGTGTAAGTTGCATTTGGGTAGGCTATTGCGCGTGTTATAGTTGATTAAGTAATTGACGAGCCAACGTCCGGCAGCAGTGGCTGAGTGTGTAACTTAACTTAACTTAACTTAACTTTTGTAGGCTACTATCGTCCGAGTGTCTCCAGATTGTGATTATTTATTCATTTATTCAAAGAAGATAGCAGTTTACAGACGCTGCTGGTTGCATGGATATTGTGGTGGTTTTCCCTCCTAATTGTATTTTATGAAATTGTAAAAATAAAACTACCATAACCTTTACTCCCGTTGTCTGTCGTTCCTGAATCGTGGTCTAAATTTCACCTCTTACAATAGTGTCCAGTCCAGTGAATGATCCTGCATCCATGGCTAATTGGATAAAGCATACTAAGTGGATTTATCACATGTGAAACGAGAAGGCAGGAAAGTGCAATTAGTTAATAAATGAAACAGTGTACACGTCAGTGCTGGTAAAAAAAGAGTTTTAATGACTTGCACAAAGTTGATGCTCGTTTGGTGAACTTCAAAACCTGCGCTGTATTCAATAAAAGCTGGGCATAACGCACATAAAGGACTGAAAATGAAAATACCCCTATATGTGGTACATATTCTATGTTGTAGCCTACTTCAGTTGTTGGTACCCAGACTTGCATTTTGTCGAGTAATGTCCATTTGAACCTCACGTGAAAGTAACGGGGATTGTGCTGCATTTGGTGGATGGAGCTGATATTACGCACATAATTCTACTGAATAAACATCCAACTGCGACCCAAACGGTAACTTGTCGTGGTAGTCTATGTCGAATATGCCTTAATTTGGCTGTTTGCTATTCGCCTCTGGCATCATCCGAGCATGTGTAGTGCAAGACGCCATTATGACCGTTGCGCGTAAATATTTGCAAGACGATGGGGCCGTCAAACACAGTAGGCTATGGATACTTATTTAACGACTTTAATGAAGATGTCATGTAGACTGTTTGACGGCCCCTTCCATAGGACAGCATCCATCCATCTATCCATCCCTTCCTCATCTTTACGCGCAACGGTAATAATAGCCATTACTTTTCTTGTAGACGTTGCGCATAATATTTTATTCATTATCGACTTATTTCAAGCAGCATTCCACTGTCCACTCTGCGTGGCCCTGTTGAAAACATGCATGGTTGCCACCACTTAAAAAGGTGCTTGGAGAGGAGGCAAAACTGGTACAATTTAGGCTGCATTAAAGCATACACGTTAGCTTTCACGTTGTGCGATGGATGGAGACAAGTTTGGAATCGCTCCCTCTCTCTCCCTCTCTCGCTCACACACACGCGCGACATAATTCTCTGCACTCTTTGCAAGACTCTACTGTCACTTGACTCGTCTTATTGGATACCAGCCAAAATTGTAAGCTAGATAGCCAATAGTTTCGATTGTGCTGCTTGGACTGGAGGTATTTAAACTGCTAAAATGTAGGCTGCATTAAAGCATCCGCACGTTTGTGCGATGGGTGGAGACAACTTGGGAATCGCTGTAAGTTAGAGATTTTTTTAAAACATAGGCTGGCAAGATGTAAATGACCTGCACTGCTTGAAAAAGACGATCGACTATGTGCCCCAGGCATCTTAAATACTAAAAACTAATTCGGATTCGGTTTTGGAAATTGGAGAAAAAACATTAGGGCGGGTGGATAGCAGGTGGATTAGAAATTCTAAGAAGTGGTTGCGGATGAAATAATACATCCACCGCGCACCTCTAGGCCTACTCCACACGTAGGTATATTCCAGACCTACAGAAGACGGTAGCTAGAAGCGTTCATCTAAAAAGTTACCGGAAAGTCAGAAAACTCGCTGCATGACAACCAAATGTGCTCAGTAGACGCACGCTGCCCTGATTCAAAGCGATTCCCGCCTCTCTGCCCGCAGCTGGGGCTAGGGCCTACTCAAATACTGTTCCAGAAATGTAAGGAGTAGAAAGTAACATAGGCCTACAGATATTTGTCAAAAATGTAACGGAGTAAAGTAACGGCGTAAAAGTGAAAAAAAGCTTCTCAAATATTGTTCCAGAAATGTAAGGAGTAGAAAGTAACCTAGATAATTGTCAAAAAAATGTAACGGCATAAACGTAAAAAACCGACAACATACCAGTTAAAATGAGTAGGCCTAAGTACATTTTATTTATGAAGCACATCTGAAAACAGCAAAAAAAAAAACATTTGATTTACATACTAGATTACTAGATAGGCCTACTAGATACATAGAGAGAGAGAGAGAGAGAACGCGCTCCTATGCAGTGTTAATATAGCGATTTCACTTCTCTCTCTCGCTCTTAGTGTTTTTGTTTTTGTTTTACTGTAGCCATGGACTTAACACGGGTGCAGGGGTTCTATAATGTTTTCCGACACTGTTATCTTTTTCTGCCTCATGCGCGCGAACTATTTATTGTCATTCAGTTTGTGCCGTTATTAGGCCTAGGCCTATATGAATCGCGGGTAAATCAGTTATATATTAGTTATATATTTAGACTTCGAACAAAAGAAATAGGCCTAGGACACACGGGAATAATAGGATATAAAATAGGCAGCCTGACTGGATCGATGGACGATTTCCAACAATAAAAGACAGGATATGAAACAAAATAGGCAGCTTATTCAATTAATAAAACTATAGCCCAAGAACATTGCCTCGCCGGGCAGGGAGAGAGAGAGAGAGAGAGAGAGAGAGAGAGAGAGAGAGAGCGGTCCAGTGTTAATGTAACGATTTAACTTCTCTCTCTCTCTCTTTACTGTAGCCATGGACTTAACACAGGTGCATGGGTTCTGTAATGTTTTCAACACTGTTATATGCATAGTGCTCTGGCTCATGCGCGAACTTTGTTGTGTGTAAGGCAGACAGCATTCTCTTGTTGCTGGTGCTTCGCATCTAAAAAGTTACCGCCCAAGAACATTGCCTCGCCGGGCAGAGAGAGAGAGAGAGCGCTCCTATGCAGTGTTAACGATTTAACTTCTCTCTCTCTCTCTCTTTACTGTAGCCATGGACTTAATCGTAAAAACAACAACAACATAGCCTACCAGTAAAAACGAGTAGCCTAAGTACATTTTATTTATAGATTTACATGTTTAAATCAACAAAAAACAAATAGGCTATTTAAAATAGGCTAGACAAAACCGTTCAAATGAACATATTTAAATAGACAAAACCGTTAAAATGAGCATGAAAAAAGCTGATTCTAAGAAAACCCGTTAAAATGAGCATTAAAAAATCTGATTTACATTTCTAATATAGGCAGACTGAAGGGACCTTTAGTTGAAACCTAAGGATCTTTAGTTCAATTTTAAGGACCTTTCGTTGGCTTTTGCGGTAGACGGACCATCCTCGACTAAAGATCCCCAGCCTTATACTAATGGTCCAACGTTTTGTTCGAATGGTCCCCTCTCACCAATTCATTCGACGAAAAGACCTGATACGGTGATAGCTACTGCAGCTACAGTATATCACGAAAGTGAATACACCCCTCACAGTTTTGCAGATTTTTGAGTATATCTTTTCATAGGAAAGCATTACAGAAATTTAACTTTGACACAATGATTAGTGACCTTTTAGCAACATATTTAACCGCTCAAATGTCTTGTTCACTCAGAAAAAAACAAAATACAGCCATTAATGTTTGAACATGTACTCACAAAAGTGAGTACACCCCAGATTAAAATCCGGCAGAGAAGGTGCTATGTTGGCTCGAATGGTCTCGAAATGAAACAAAATGAAAAGGGATGACAAGGGAGGTCATCAGTGTGCGTTTCAACCTTTCTTAGCATTTAATTTTTAAATGTTGAGTCTGCATCTGGCTTAAATAGATTGGTGTGAGATTTGAATGCAATCCTATGGAGAATATTATGATCTGCTTCAGTAGTCACAGTGCATGTTGACATGCATGTTTCTTTTAGGTGTATTTCAGATTGCCAATGTTGACAGCATTCATGCATCCCCAAACCATGTCAGTCCCACTACCATGCTTGGCTATTGAGAGGATACACCTTTTTTGTAAAACTCACTTGTTTACCACCACACATGCTTGACACCATCTAAAGCAAATTTGTTTATCTTGGTCTCTTCAGATCACACGACATGGTTCCAGTGATCCATATCCTTGGTCTGTTCATCTCTCTTGAGACCAAGATAAACAAATTTGCTTTAGATGGTGTCAAGCATGTGTGGTGGTAAACAAGTTCAATGCAAAGAAAGGTTGAAACGCACACTGATGACCTCCCTTGTCATCCCTTTTCATTTCGTTTCATTTCGAGACGATTCGAGCCAACATAGCCCCATCTCTACCGGATTTTAATCTGGGGTGTACTCACTTTTGTGAGCACATGTTCAAACATTAATGGCTGTATTTAGTTTTTTTCTGAGTGAACAAGAAATTTAAGCGGTTAAATATGTTGTTAAAAGGTCACTAATCATTGTGTCAAAGTTAAATTTCTGTAATGCTTTCCTATGAAAAGATATACTCAAAAATCTGCAAAACTGTGAGGGGTGTATTCACTTTCGTGATATACTGTATGTGTATATGGCTACGCATGTGCACTCTCTGGTCCGAGCACCCCTCTGTTCACCTTTGCCGAGCGTCTACTGCAAGCTCCGAGCGAGTCGCCAGAATGAGCTTAAGCGAAACCCATGGCCCGACTAACAATTACCACCACAACAGAAAAACACGCCTAAGGGACTGTGTCTGAGCCGGATGAACTGTGTGCCGGGGGTCAGGCAGTCATTGACACCGCCGCCCCCCCACTCCCCCCCCCCTCCCAACCACAAAAGCCCAGTGACCCCCCCCACCCACCCACCCACCCGACACACACACACACACACACACACACATACACACACACACGCACACACTCCAGTGACCCCTCAGGGTTGGCTAAGTTCTGCCCACCAAGAGACTGGCATTGCCATGGTGATGTATGTTTATGTTTGTTTGTGCGTGTGTGTGTGTGTGCATGTGCGTGTGTGTGTGGTATCAGTGGTGTATGTGTGTGAATGTGTGTGGATATATACTGGCAGTATGAGTGTTGTACAGTATAGTGTGTGTGTGTGTCTGTGTCTGTGTGTCTGTGTGTGTGTGTGTGTGTGTGTGTGTGTGTGTGTCTGTGTCTGTGTGTCTGTGTGTTTTTGTGTGTGTGAGAGAGAGAGGGGCAGAGAAAGAGAGAGATATAGAGAGAAGGTGTTTGAGGCAAAGAGAGGTGGGGAGGAGTAGGTAGCACATCATGGCAAGAAGGTGGAGGGGCGGTGCGGTGCGGGGTGTGCGGTGCGGGGTGTGCGGTGTGGGGCGGGGTGTGTGGTGTGGGGTGGGGTCGGGTGTACTGTGCGGAGTGTGTGCGGTGCGTTGCCGGTGTGCAGCAGCGGTGCCGGGCGCTGCGGTGTGGAGGGGTGGCGCGGTGTGTGGGGCGGCGGGGCAGTGTGCGGGGCGGCGGGGCAGTGTGCGGGGCGGTGTGTGGTGCGGAGCATTGCTGGTGTGGAGGGGTGGCGCGGTGTGTGGGGCGGCGGGGCAGTGTGCGGGGCGGTGTGCAGCGGTGCGTTGCTGGTGTGCGGTGCAGTGTGGGGCAGCAGTGTGGTGTGCAGTGTGGTGTGCGGTGTGGTGGGGAGCGGTGCGTTGCTGGTGTGCGGTGCAGTGTGGGGCAGTGCAATTCGGTGTGTGGTGTGGTGTGATGAGTGGTGCGGTGCGGGTGTGCAGTGCAGTGTGGGGCAGTGCAATTCGGTGTGTGGTGTGGTGTGATGAGCGGTGCGTTGCTGGTGTGCGGTGCAGTGTGGGGCAGTGCAATTCGGTGTGTGGTGTGGTGTGATGAGTGGTGCGGTGCTGTGTGTGGTGCTGTGCAGGTGTGGGGCAGTGCAATTCGGTGTGTGGTGTGGTGTGATGAGTGGTGCGGTGCTGTGTGTGGTGCGGTGCAGTGTGGGGCAGTGCAATTCGGTGTGTGGTGTGGTGTGATGAGTGGTGCGGTGCTGTGTGTGGTGCGGTGCAGTGTGGGGCAGTGCAATTCGGTGTGTGGTGTGGTGTGATGAGTGGTGCGGCGCTGTGTGTGGTGCGGTGCAGGTGTGTGGTGTGGTGTGGTGTGGTGCGGTGCTGTGTGCGGTGCGGTGCGGGTGTGCGGTGTGGTGTGCAGTGCGGGTGGTGGGTGTGCAGTGCAGTGCGGTGCTGTGTGTGGTGCGGTGCGGGTGTGCGGTGTGGTGTGCAGTGCGGGTGGTGGGTGTGTGGTGTGGTGCGGTGCGGTGCAGTGTGTGGTGCGGTGTGGGTGTGCGGTGTGCAGTGTGGTGCGGTGTAGTGTGGTGTGGTGTGCAGTGTGGTGCGGTGTAGTGTGGTGTGGTGTGGTGTGCAGTGTGGTGCGGTGTAGTGTGGTGTGCAGTGTGGTGTGGTGTGCAGTGCAGTGTGTGTTGTGGTGCGGTGTGGTGTGGTGCAGTGGGGTGTGCAGTGTGGTGTAGTGTGCGGTGCCGGGTGTGCGGTGTAGTGTGCGGTGAGGTGTGCGGTGCGCGGTGCGGTGTGGTGTGTGGTGCGATGTGGTGTGTAGTGTGCGATGCGGGGTGTGCGGTGTAGTGTGTGGTGTAGTGTGCGGTGTGGTGTAGTGTGCGGTGCGGGGTGTGCGGTCTAGTGTGCAGTGTGGTGTAGTGTGGTGTGCGGCGTAGTGTGCGGTGCGGGGTATGTGGTGTAGTGTGCGGTGCGGGGTATGTGGTGTAGTGTGCGGTGCGGGGTGTGCGGTGCGGGGTGTGCGGCGTAGTGTGCGGTGCGGGGTATGTGGTGTAGTGTGCGGTGGTGCGGTGCGTTGCGGGGTGTGCGGTGGTGGATGTGATGTGATGTGATGTGGGAGGTCATCACTAGTCCAGCTCCCATCGCTTCCAATATCCCCCACAAAAGGCTGCGTGGTGGAAAAAAAGTCTGAAAATATAGACATTGGGATGTCATTGCACAGCACTGTGCAGAGCGCGGTCTCCTCCTGGGGCTCAATTAGCGGCTGCATATTCATCATATGCAAACCGCCGCCTATGAATAATTTCCAGACCCTATCCCTTCCTTCCCCCCGCTCCGCTCTCTAAAGGTTGAGCTCCTGTTAATTAAAGCTCAACAATTAGTGGGAGTATTATTATTATTCATCACCATCCTCCACTTACTACTGTGTCTGCAGACCTACAAACACCACCTAGAGTACCATACCTGCAGTACACCTACACACACAGACACATACACGCGCGCACACACACACACACACACACACACACACACTCAAACACACACACACACACACACTTTCACGCACACACACACACAGACCTACACACACACACCTACTATACCTGCAGTACACCTACACACACAGACACATACACGCACACACACACACACACTCACACACACACACACACACACACACACACACACACACACACAGACCTACACACACAAACCTACCGTACCAGGCTGCAGTACACTTACACACACTCACACACACGCCACCTACCATACCTACAGTACATCTACTTGTACACACACACGCGCGCACACTTACCGTACAGTGCACCTACACACACAAACAAACACACACACACACACACACACACACACACACACACACACACACACACACACACACACACACACACACACACACTTACCTACTGTACACCTATGCAACCACACACACACATATAGTGTATACATACTGTACACGCACGGTCACGCACACACACACACCCCTACACACACACACACACACACCCCTGCATACTCCCCTGACTCCCCTGTGTGCTTTGTGGAGGTGGGCTGACAGATAAATGTATGTGTGCATGTGCATGCGTGTGTGCGATCACATCCTTCCGTGTGTGTGTGTGTGTGTGTGTGTGTGTGTGTGTGTGTGTGTGTGTGTGTGTGTGTGTGTGTGTGTGTGTGTGAAGTCTCTCTCTCTCTCTCTCTCTCTCTCGAGTTTACGGGGCCTTTTAAAACTTTTCCTGGAGCGCTTTGTGGGTGATCCTGACAGGACGGTGGGAGGGCAAATGAATGAAAGAGGGAAAGAGCAGACGAACGAACGAACGAATAACAAAAGCAGGCCAATGAACGAATAAGAGACACGTGAACAAGCTGCTATAACAGAGTGAATCAGCAGACAGAATAAACTTGTTCTCCAGGCATACAACTTTTTAAAAAATTACTTTTTGTACGCTAAGCCATTATTGATAGGATAGTATGAGACAAAGCCGTGAAAGTAAGAGTTTGTTTACTCCCATTGACCTCTGTGGTCCATTTATACACAAAGATGGCAGCTCACCGAGCCTTTAACACACAGATCTCCATTGCCATAGTTCCAATATGGTTCCAGAAAGTGAGCGTCAAACACAGAAAAGGCAGTAAAAGTAAATCTTATTAATTTTGATTCATTTTTTGTGTCATCTTTGCTTGTTATGTAGTGGTTCTGTGTTAGTCTCTTGTCTCTCTTGTCTTGTCTCTTAGTTCTGTTATTATTAGTTCTGTGTTAGTCTCTTGCGAAAAGAAAATTTCTGCCTAGAATTATTTGAATCCATCCAAATTATGTCACCAACCGACTTCCTGAACCCCGGTTCGTGAGACAGGGAAAGGCCAAACTCCAGCTCCTGCATTACGGTAGGGACACATACACGCGAATTTGCGAACTTTGCCATTCATTCCTATGAGAGAGGCGAAGGCAAGCGATGGCAAGCGACAGCCAGCGAACAGGAGCAAAGCGAAGCGAAATTATTAAAGAAAGTTTAATGTTATGCAAATGAGGAGCGAATTCGCCTGCCACGGCCCAATCAAATCAACAACATAACTGTTCCATTCCATTTGATTCGCCGCGACGACCTGATGACGGTTGAATTTCGCCTCTCTTCGCTTCGCCTTGCTTCGCCTCCTATGTGTCCCTACCGTTACACTGTAAAGCTGTGTGTAGACCAGAAACCACCTATGCGACCCAGGTTGCTGAAGTCGTTGAATGGATGTGACATTGACATGTTTGATTTAGCTAATCACAAAAAAGGCTCTAGCTTGAGAGCCTGGGACATTCGGAGAATGAAAATTCTGATTGGTTTACGCAGAACCGCGTCATAGCTCATTAGTTTGATTTTAATCGCTGAAATTCGCTCTGGCACCTCAGGTTGCTTCGCTCCTGGCGAATTTACTTCTTTCGCTTATCGACCCTTTGTAGATAATGAATGACTTCTGTGACATAGGTTGCTCTTGGTATACACATAGCTTAGTAGTTCCGTATTTTTTGGACTATAAATCACACTTTTTTTCATGGTTTGGCTGGACATGCGACGTGTACTCTGGTGCGACATATATATGTTTTTTTTCACCACGGGAGAGCACCTATGTGCGCAACTCATGTTGCCTAATACCACTGAAAGAAAAAAATGTTAGGCCGGCAACATACCACAACTAAAAATTAGCATTACAACAATGACGACTGAATAGAAATATGACACCCAAAACAAGTTCATACTGCTGAATTCAAGCTGGAAGTAATTAAATATGCAGCCGAAAATGGCAATAGGGCAGCTGAACAAACGTTTGGATGCAATGGAAAACTGGTTGGGGACTGGAGAAAAGCGGAGGATAATTTGAATGTTATGAAAAAAAGAAAAAGATAACCAGGTTAATGGCCCACGTCTAGAGGAAGAGCTGTAGGTCTAGACTACAAATAAAATAAATTCTCGAACAATGTGTGTGCTGCGGGTGGAGGCCTGTCAACTGTTACTGTCAGCCAAAGTAATGAATAGAGGACTTTCTGGATCATCTGTGTCCGCCGACTGAAAATCGACATAATTTCCGCAAGTTTCTGACAAACCAAATAACCGAGCACAACGTGACACTATCATAGCCTACACAACATGGATGAAGTCCCCCTCACGTTTGATATCCTCATGGGCCGAAGTGTCTCAGAAAAGGGGGTAAAGAAAGACCGTGAACTGACGCACACTTTACAGTGGTGTTGGCGTGCTGTGGAGATGGAACAAAGTTGCCTCGCTCCCTCTGACCTCCAAACGCAAAACAATGCTGTGACAGAGCGCAACGCGTCTGTCATTTTAACAGCGGTTTTCTCCGCTGTGCAATGTTTCAATGGTGCAAAGTGAAACGGACTCAAACACAGTTGCAATGTTCATTTAAAATACAAGATGGCTTGTATATATTGCTGTGGGTTTTCTGTGGGCATTTAGCCATGTTTGGGGTTTGGGTATGTTTGTATACCGTCTCAGTTTCAAAACAGAAATGTTTGCTTGGTACACGTGCTTTAAAAACATGAGAACAAAAGACACTGGTGAATGAATGTTGTCCTGACTACAGGGCAGCATGGCGCTTTATCACTGTTATCACTGCTTCTTCTCTTTCTTCTTGTGCTTTTATGGCGGTTGGCAAACCAGCATAGTTGGTGCATTACCAGTACCA
>NC_085874.1:42015978-42020978 GCF_034702125.1 Engraulis encrasicolus | reverse complement strand
TTGCAGGCAGTGTGGCAGTAAGCCAATCTTTAAATCCGACTAAACACGTTCCTCTGTCATGTAACCTTTTATTCGGAATTACAATAAATCCAGTCGTTCCACGCATGCTCGTTGACCACATGATGGCGCCAAGAGACCGTGCTCTTTGCCAGTGAGAAAAACATGGCGGCACTTCCTGTTGATTTTCACATGAAAGTTTTGCTTAATTTAAAGTCCCTAAGCGACTATAAATGTTGTGGCTTCCATATATTGATGTAAAAGTGCCCCACGAAGTAATGAAGCACAACAAAGTTACTCCACATCACCCTTTCACCAGTTCGTTTTTCTAAGCTAGGTGGGTGCTAACTAGCATTTGAAAGAACCAGACCCAAAGGGGATTTCTTCAGCCTTGAGTCCACTGAGGGAATTCATTTTCGGGCAGAAGATTCGCCTCTGTGCCAGTAGCAAACAGAGTTCCCCGGAGGTTTGGCGACCACGCCCCCACGCCTTATTTGGCTCACTCAGCACGTGCGTCCTCAGTCCAATCGCAATGCTTTATTTTCCCCAGACGTTTAATCGCATTTAAGTGAAAGTGCCATGTATACACATCGCAAAATAACTCTTAATCCGATCTATTTAAATCGCATTTATTAAATCGGACTTAAAAACATCATGTAAACGTAGCCAATGAGTCTAAAAAATAGTTTGAGACAACGTAATAAAAAGGGCCCACGCGTGCGAATAGGCTATGTGTTTCAACCCTTTCGTAGGATCCGGTATCCGGTTCCGGATCCGGCAGGATCTTAAGCAGTGGATCCGGTATCCGGCAGGATCCTAAAAATCAGGATCCGGTGCATCTCTCATTTCTAGTATGACAACACACCAGAACATTGCCCCATAGCCTAAATGAACACTCCCCATCTTCAGACGCCAGTGTCACCAGCCCCTATTCTCGACCACAGCATCAGATAAATGCCAATCATTAAACTCTACACACACACACACACACACACACACACACACACAAGAGCGTGCTAACACACGCTAACCCTACAACTCTACTATACGTGTGTGTGAATCAATGTCGGTCACAAACATAAACACACACGCACGCACGCACGCACACACGCACACGCGCTAACCCTACTACTCTACTATACGTGCGTGTGAATCAATGTCGGTCACAGACATAAACACACACACACACACAAACACACACACACACACACACACACAGACACACACACACACACACACACACACACACACACACACACACACACACACACACACACACACACACACACACACACACACACAAACCTCGTTAAGCAGGGTTGGTATAGGATTAGAAGCTTCTGGCTGCATTAATTGCTAATTGCTCCTAATGACTCACTAACGAAGCTAACGAGGGTGCAGAGTGGGCCGGCCTGACACTCCACTCCACTCCTCTCCGCTCCTCTCCTCTCCTCTCCACTCCTCTCCTCTCCCATTCTCTCCTCTCCTCCCGACTCCTCTCCTCTCCTCTCTACTCCTCCCCTCTCCTCTCTTCTCCTCCCCTCTCCTCTCCTCCCTTCTCCTCTGCTCTCCTCTCCTCTCCTCTTCCCTCCTCTCCTCTTCCCTCCTCTCCTCTCCTCTCTCCCCCTCTCCTCTCCACTCCTCTTTTACCTACTCCTCTCCTCCACTGTCCTCTCCTCTCCTCTCCTCACCTCTCCTGTCCTGTCCTGTCCTGTCCTCTCCTCTCCTCTCCTCCCCTCTCCTGTCCTCTCCTCTCCTCTGCCACCACCACTGCCATCATCACAGTGGAAACTGTCATCGGCCATAATCCCATGGGGGACGCTGCTGCAGACAAGCTCTTCTTTAATTGAGCTAATAACCTCTCTCTCTCTCTCTCTCTCTCTCTCTCTCTCTCTCTCTCTCTCTCTCTCTCTCTCTCTCTCTCTCTCTCTCTCTCTCTCTCTCTCTCTTCTCCTACTTTCTTTCTGTGTGTGTGTGTGTGTGTGTGTGTGTGTGTGTGTGTGTGTGTGTGTGTGTGTGTGTGTGTGTGTGTGTGTGTGTGTGTGTGTGTGTGTGTGTGTGTGTGTGTGTGTGGAGGGGGGGGTGTATTTGGAACAGCCAATTACTGCCACCCTCTTTCTCTCAATCACACACATACACACACACACACACACACACACACACACACACACACACACACACACACACACACACACACACACACACACACACACACACACACACACACACACACACACACAGTCCTGGCTGACTACTGCAGTCATACAGGTACATGTGCACTTACACTGTGCAAAATGTGCAGTCTACTCCCTCGCCAGATCACAACTCACACACCACCTGTGCACAAGGAGGGGCGATAGGAAGGAATGAGATAGGAAGATATAAAGATAGCATAGGGCGGAGTGAGAGAGAGAGAGAGAGAGAGAGAGAGAGAGAGAGAGAGAGAGAGAGAGAGAGAGAGAAGAGAGAGGAGAAGAGAGGAGAAAGAGAGAGAGAGAGAGAGAGAGAGAGAGAGAGAGAGAGAGAGAGCGAGAATACACTAGTACGTATACCTCTATAAGGTACTGATAGCCTAATTTACAGGAGAATTTGTTTATACAATGCTAAAACACTAAAAACATAATCATTAATCCATAATCATTGGCATTTGTCCTATATATGCGCTTCAGTTATCGCAATGTGCAATTAAGTAGGCATATTAGATTCAGTAGTTTTATTTGTAGAAATATGGGGGCTTCAGTATTGTTGACAATCTCTCAAAATCGGTTATTCTCATTATTTTTATTTGTGCTGTGGTGTAAAAAGTCACATAGTAGCTCTTTTGAATAAATTCATAATTTTGTCATGTAAAGTTGTTGTTCGACACACAAAATGCGGCATATTTTTGTCAGACAATTTATGTGAGATAAATCACGGAACATAAATTTGAGTCACCGAAAAGTATTACAGTCCAAAAGGGTTCAACATTGAGTTGTTTCATACCGTATAGATTCATTCTGTCTTTGTCTGTGAATAGGAATGGATATGAAGCTTTACTTATTTAATATACTATATCAATTGAGTTGTAATATTAATTTCAGCTGTATTGGCTATAGCTTGCCTATGGGTGATATCGGGGGCCTGCTGAGCCATATGAATGTTTCAGCCTATACTATATCAGCTCTTCTGGACGAGTTTAAACATGCATGCGTTGAAGGCATATCCACCGTAACATCACATTTCCCTTAACTCATGAAATATACACACTCGCACTTGAGTGTACTCATGCTTGTGTGCGCGCTCGTGTATGTGTGTGTGTGTGCGTGTGTGCGTTCGTGCGTGCATGTGTGTTCTCTTGGCTTTCTCAACTCTCAACTTCACTCATCAGAGTTTACTGCTGATCTTTGGTGTATTAACACACCACATAGAAGTAGTAGAGACCACCAGGGCCGCTGACAACTTTGGCACGGCCCAAGACAAAGGGCCTTTCCCAATACTAATCTCTACCCCTACCCCTTTGCCTTCCTCTTGCCCCTCGTGCTTTCAAACAAAGCCGCAAGGTGTAGGGCTTGAAACGCAACGCCTATGGATTGGGATGCCCCTTCAACAATCACGGAATGACTCTCACAGCTGTCACTAATTCCATGCATTAAGTTGACGTTAATAGCAATTTTTTTTCATGTGCGTTTCACGGAGAAAAGGGCCGTCACACATTAGGACAATGTTAAACTTAGTACAATGGAATAATTATTACCACTTTAAAACCGACAATTGCGGCGAAAATACTTAATCTCATGTGCTGTTGTGGGTGCCGCGGCTTGCCGCCAATTTTGAAATTAATTCGCAATGCATTCAGGGAAACCTGTCGTAGCCCTCCGTCGTGGAGTCTGGTGTTGGAAAATCTCCGCGCGGAGGGGTGGAAAGCCCTTCGCCGTACCCCTACCCATCTGTCTGAACGAGAATCGGGATGCCACTAGCCCTACACGTGGACGCGCAAAACGGAGGCAAAGGGGATCGGCGTAGGGCTAAGGGGTGTAATGGGATTCACCAAAAGTCAGCTGAAAGGGCCCCCCTCCCTACAATGTCATGGGGGCGTAATTCTGTATTAACACACCACATAGAAGTACTGTAGTAGTGCTCAGCAGGGCCAAGACAAAGACACCTAAAAGGGCCCCCAACCCTATTCATACAATGTCATGGGGGCGCAATTCTGGGCCCCCTCTGTCCCTGGGCCCAGGAAAACTGACCCTCTTTAGCCTAAAGTGCAAGGGGGAATCCTGGTTTGTGTTCATGGTATGGCCCTCGAATGAAAGAGGCCCCTACAATGAAAAACGTTTCCTACCCCTGTGTTAGAGAGTTGGTACATAGACCTGAAACATCACGTAGACAGCTATTCGGTTATTTTTGATACTTCAGAATGCCACACGATATGATACAATTCGAGTAGATTTTTTTCCAATTGCTTTTCCTCTTCTTTTATATTACACAGCTAGGGCATTGGGCAGGGCCCAGCGATTCGATTATTTTCGATACTTGACCCCTTAGTGCAGAGCCTAGAGCTACATTCACACACATCGCTGCTATTTATTATCTTCTCACTCGCCAATCTCTCATGGAACGTTCGCTGAAAGTTCCCACGGCTTTAACTGCCAATGTAAAGGCAAGAAGTATTGAACTCTGCATTCCAATTGATTACTTGCTTACTCGCCTCGCTCGAAGTTAAAATATTTTCAACTCGGGATCCGCCCACATCACATCGCTTGTACAGTACTCGGCTACTCGCCTGCTCGTCTCGCTGGAACACATTGACTTTCTATTGACTTAATTCGCTGAGCAAGTAACTAGCAGCGATGTGTGTGTACGGCCCTTATGTTATAACCTTGCTGTCACCAAAATTGTAATGCATGTCTTAATATGTTACTTACGGCTCTCTGTAATATCATAACAATGTTGTTATGATGTAGTTGAGTATTTTCAGCAAATAGTGAATAGGCCCTCCGGCGACCTCCTCTGCACTAAAAGGC
>NC_085874.1:42003478-42005978 GCF_034702125.1 Engraulis encrasicolus | reverse complement strand
GCTGCCCATTCACTAATGTTACCTTTTTCATGAATACTTACCACCACTATCAAATGCTAAGTATTCATTATGACTGGAAAAAAATCACTTTTCATACATGACAAGGGGGATCTTCTCCATGGTCCGCCATTTTGAATTTCCAAAAATAGCCATTTTTAGCTGTGAAAATGACTGTAGGCCTACTTGGACCATACTAGAACATATTTATTTATTACTTAGTAAACTTCCATGTAAAGATCAAATTTGCAATGGGCAGCACAATTTCAATGAGCAGCATAGTTGCAGTACCTTTTTTGACCATTTCCTGCACAGTGTCCCTTTAAGGGCACATTATAGTTCAGCAACGGCGCCTGTTGGTTCTGGTCGCTAACCACTGTTGATGTTATAGATCTGCGCACAAGGTCTCATGTCGTTAGCCACATTTGGCTACATAGCAACAAGGCTACAGTACAGTAGTCAGACCGCAGGCATTGTGCCGCGAGTGCTAAACTGATGAATTGTTTGTTTGTTACTTACAAATTCAGTTATTGTAGCTTCATTTATTTACACACACTAGAAAGAAAGTGTTCGTATTTCACAGAATATTGACAGTTTTTCTCTTGTAAACTACCGGAGAACTGTGCTGCCACCAGAAAAAGGAAGTAGCGAGACGACCAATGACAGCGCCTTTTCTCTGCGACCTTCGTAACCGTCTGAGGGTAGTCAGGATTTTCTCGCGACGACGGTTGCAGAGCCTCTGCGCGGGGGGGCGTGGTCGCGCACAGACGGTTGCACAGGATCTGCAACTGTCAGCGCCAATAAGTATAAATTGGCCTTTACCCTGCTGTTTCAACACCCCTGTCCCTAACACAAACTGTAGCCCCATAATCCATGCCGGTCCACCAATGAAACGCTGAAATAATCATTTAACCGTTAACTACACTGTAACAAATAGCTGTTTATTTACGGCAAATCTGCAACAGCATTCTACTGTTTTTCGAAAAAACAGACAACTACTGTGAAAATATTACTTTGAGTCACATATTGAGCATAAACAGTAAGTACTGCACAATAGCAGTATTCGCCGTTGTGGAAAAAACTAGAGATGCACCGGATCCTGATTTTTAGGATCCTGCCGGATACCAGATCCACTGAATAAGAACCTGCCGGATCCGGAACCGGATACCGGATCCTACAAAAGGGTTGAATCATATAGTCTACTCGCACACATGGGCCCTTTTTATTACGTTGGCACAAACTATTTTTTAGACTCATTGGCTTATTGCCACACTGCCTGCAATAGCCGCTTCCAAAGGGATTTCACTCCATGCAGTGATTGGGGTTGTGAAAGACTGAAAAGCCTAGGCTAGACATGCACCAGACCCTGATTTTTAGGTAACATGCCGGAAACCGGATCCACTGCTTAAGATCCTGCCGGACCCGGACCCTGTGAAAAACTCTATTATCCTGACGGATCCGGAACCGGAACCGGATCCGGTGCATCTCTAGAAAATAACAAGTGGCAAGCACCATTCAAACCCACTCATCCTCCACTTGTCCGTGATCACCATCAAACTTCAATACCACCTGAAGAACTGAAGTCATTCTGACTGGTTAAAGATTATCTGATACTATCAAGCATGATGAAACAATTTCTAAGGAAACTACAATACTTAAAAAGTGCTTGATGCAGCAAAGTGTGAGTAGCACATGCATTTTGATAGTGATGAAAGTGTGAATGGCTGAAACATTTTAAGAACTTGTAACACTCTTGCAACAAGCAGCCCCATCTAAACCAATCTGCTAATTAGTGCCTGGCCTCACCTGAGTAGGGCTGTTATGCCATTATTCAATTACGGGCGTCACCTGCCAAGGGCCTGATGACTCTGGTCACATGGTACTCTTGCACCTGTATATAAATCTGGACTATCAACACTTCAGTTGCTTGTCTGCCTGCTGGCTGGCCTGCATGGCACAGCATAGCACTTGTTTGCCTACAAGCTTGCCTACAAGCTTGCTTACATGCTTGCACACTTTCCTCTTTGTGAAAGTTTGCTGTATGTGGCATCATTTGTGGCATTGTTGCATATAATGTGCCTGCTGCAAATTAGGCATTGCTTTGAGAGCTAGCTTGTAGTGCTGCTTGTTTGCTGTGCTATTTGGTGCAAAATAATTTTTTAAAGACTGACCAATGCTATATTCATCATTGGCTCATCAAGAGATACAGTAAAAAGCCCACCTTGCACACTATCATTGTAACAGCACTGCGTACTCTGAAATTTTATTCATGCCCACACTTTCAAAGGGCCACCGCAAACCATTTTCTCAAAACAGCATAGCGCCATAGTATCATGCTCAAGGCACTCCAGTCATGGTGAACGATGGGAGGGTGGGGTGGTAACATGGCCAGGGTACCACAGTTATGGAGAATGATGGGTGGGGTGGGAAGTTGCCATGGCCATATTCATGAATACAACTATGACCCAGTATTTGCCTGTCATCACACAGTACAATTCAACTT
>NC_085874.1:41995978-41998478 GCF_034702125.1 Engraulis encrasicolus | reverse complement strand
TTAACTTCACCTGGGTTACTCCTGAACCAGCTTGGTAGCATAAGAAAATGAGGACTCCAGGCTCTTCTATTAGATGATTTACCTTAATTTAACCTGGTTTACTCCTGAACAGGCTTTGTAGTATAGACTGGTAGAGAGAATTGCTGCTTTCCAACATGTCTTTTCCTGTTGAGGAAATGTAGGGACCCCTGACAAACAGACTTAGTTGTACGTGTGGCATATGCTTCCAAAGCACTTGTTTGGGGTAGATAGGCAAATAACCCCTTTAACACCTTTTAAACTCCCCAAATCTATACACACATGTAGGCCTACACGCACACGCACACGCACACGCACACGCACACACACACACACACACACACACACACAATTTTACCAGAGAACCTCTTCATGCCTATTGTTTCACGTCTTCCGATAACCTTAGTTGGCTTTAAAAATAATAATAGGCTAATAATAATAATAATAATAATAATAAAAATAATAATAATAATAATAATAATAATAAATTAATAAATAAGCACACACACTAGGTCTACTTATACAATTGTTTTCATATGTAAGCATGGTCTTAAAAATATTGTGAACATGTTATGGTTGCGACGTTAAGAGAGGCAATTTAGCTTTCATAGTATTAAAGGGTGAGATGTGTCTTGGAAGTCTTGGAACAAACAGAATTAGCTGTACGTGTGGCATATGCTTCCAAAACACTTGTTTGGGGTAAATAACCTTTTTAAACTCCCCAAACCGATACACACATGTAGGCCTACACGCACGCACACACACACACACACACGCACAAGCAATTTTACCAGAGAACCTCTTCATGCCTATTGTTTCACGTCTTCCGACAACCGTAGTTGGCTTTAAAAATAATAATAGGCTAATAATAATAATAATAATGACAATAATAAATGAATAAATAAACACACAACGCCTACTTATACAATTGTTTTCATATGTAAGCATGGTCTTAAAAAAACATTGTGAACATTTAGGCTATGGTTGTGTTAAGAGAGGCAATTTAGCCTTTATAGTATTAAAGGATGAGCTGTGTCTTGGAAGTCCTGGAATAGCCTACAGCCCTCTTTCAGAGCTCCATCATAGCCTACCAGAGACTTCACAGGGCCCACTTCCTCTTTGTAAGATCAGTATAAGGCAGAAAAAGGGAGAGCGGGTTAAGAGGTTCAAGAGGGCCCACAGGCTCGCCATTTTACCATATCTCATACAAATATAATGAAGAAACAGGGAAGGAAGGGAGAAGAAGACATGCAGGAAAAAGGAACTCCCTTTACCAGGACAAACAAATAAGCAAATAAAGTGTTTCATGGTTGAGGAGGTCACGTTTGCTCGGAGCTATTTCATCGTCGGTCTATAAATATTGTGCTTGCGGGTTAGTGGTTACCTGTAGGCCTAAGCGTGCTGCACAGACCTTCCTATTGTACGTTTTCTTTTGCATTTGCCTATGATAGGCCTACTGTACTCCGAGGTTAACTGTCCAAAATATGCGCAGGTGGCCTTGGCCAGCAAAATCGATAGGCTACCGCTCATTATTGGTCCTCCTGTAATTATGCTTAGGCTATAGTGTATTCCTCCTTTTTCTGTTTCTCCTCTTTGTATTGGCGAGCAAGGTCACATGTCTTCAAAGACTGAGAGTGTTTTAAAAACTCTTCCATGCCGCAACACTGGACTGGAGACGTTATGTGTGCCACAGGCTGAAAACTTCAGGTGATTCTGGCGCTTTGGCTGGAACTTTCCACACTGCACGCGTATTCAGATTGTTGGATGAAAAAACAACCCCAACTGAAGTCCTGCGGTTAAGCTCGAGACAAAAGAATACCACCTAGTGGCTTACAGTGTTGACGGTACGGTGTGGATAATTAAGCCCGCAGCAACCGTGACCGCATACATGCAGACAACCAAAGGGAAGGCACGGAAGTGTCCGAGTCTGACAAACCTCACCCTCACCACAAGCCAAATAAAAGGCTTGTTTTATTTTATTATTCGGTTAACCTCGAAGCTTTAGTGGTGTAGGGAGGGAGCTTCTCGCTTCAATCCGAGAGCTGCTCACGTGTGGCTCATTACCGCTGTACCCACACACCCAAAGTACTCGCTGGGCCAAAGCAGGACTGGACTGGCCATCTGACATACCGGGCATTTCCTGGTGGGCCCTGCACCCTTGTGCCCCCCCCCCTTTTTTTTAAACATTTCTGAAAATAGGGGCCCACGAGGGTGCAGGGCCCACCGGTGATTCTGTGCCACTAATTATGATTGGCCCTTTTAAAGTGACACTGTCCCATTTTTGGAAATAAGCTTATTTTACACCTTCCCTTGAGTAAAATAATAGGGTTTTACCGTTCTCCTGTAATTTCAACCGTTCTCTGGGTATGGCAGTGCAAATTTTACCTCCATGCTAGCAGTTAACATTGAGTCCTATGAGACCAGCTCGCGGCTAACTGGTCTCATAGGACTCAATGTTAACTGTTATCTTGGAGGTGAAATG
>NC_085874.1:41829370-41995878 GCF_034702125.1 Engraulis encrasicolus | reverse complement strand
AGTTGATGGTTTGACTTCCAACTCGCCAGCTGGGTGGTAGTAACTGACCAGTGCTGTGTCCCAATAACAGGTGTTTCCCACCTGTAGATGTCACGCATTGTCACTGCATAACCTCAGAAGGCCTTTTTCCTCCTCCAAACGTGACACTGTGTGTTTCGTCCATGCAATCTCCAGTTAGTCCCTTGAGACATTTGCAGTGATGGTGATGTGTACACTTACTAGTCACAATAAGTGAGGAACAGTGATGGGCAAGTTACTAAAAAACTGTAATGCATTACTGATTACATGTCTTTTCAAAATAATCCCTTACACTACAATATTACTATAATTAAAATGTAAGGCATTACACTACTTTTGCTTTACTTTAGTTACTTTCGGCAAAAGAACTGTAGGCTTAAATATGGATCTGGCAATGTATTGGTGCAGGGATGGGCAACTTTCATGATGAGGAGGGCCACGTTTTTTCATCACCACCATTGGAGGGCCACATGACCATGGACCTGACTGCAACTCACAGAGTTCACTGATTGTCAATATTTATTTGAAGGAATAGGAGTGTTCTTAATCGGCCAACAATATACAGATAACTTCAGTAGGGGTTAAAAAAATCTTTTCATTATTATTATTTTTTAAATTATGTTATATCTAAGGGCCACAATGTGGGAGGAGGGCCCTTTAAAGGTACACTGCAGGAAATGGCCAAAAAAGGTACTGCAACTATGCTGCTCACTGAAACTGGGCTGCCTTTTGCCAAATTTGATCTTTACATGAAAGTTTACTAAGTAATAAACAAATATTTTCTAGTATGGTCCAAGTAGCGTCATTTTTGCAGCTAAAAATGGCTATTTTTGGAAATTCAAAATGGCGGACCATGGAGAAGATCCCTTTTCATGTATGAAATGTGCAATTTTTCCAGTCATAATGAATACTTAGATTTTGATGGTGGTGGTAAGTATTAATGAAAAAGGTAACATTAGTGAATGGGCAGCATGAATTCTGGAAATAAACAACTAAAAATCTCACACAGTGTCCCTTTAAGTTATTTAGCACTGTAACTAAGTATTACAGATTTTTGCCCCGCAATGCCTCACATTACTGCATTACAGCAAAAAGTAATGCATACAGTAATTAATTACTTTTGTAATGCATTACTGCCCACTGGTTAGGAATATTGTCTTTTACAACCCCTGGTTAAAAAAAAGCATGGAATCACGGAATGACATGGAGGATGTTTATCCACTTGTTTAATTTTGTTTTTTTTTTTTTTTAAAAAAAAAAAGTAGAACAGAAACATCCACCAACATGACAAAAATGAAGTAATGGGCTAAGAAAAAGTAATCAGCCTGTGTAAAGTTACTTTGCTATGAAGGAAATCATATTTGGTTTCCATAGGCCTACGGCCTTAGGCTTAGCCTATAGCCTATAACGCCTAATTTTGATTCTGCTTTGGGCAGGGAAGGTGATGCTGGAATTTAGTTTGGTCAAGTTGCAACAGTATTGTCAGAGGGACGTATGAAAAATGATGAAAACGGGCAGATGCCCAGTCATATCATTGGCAATAGCCTCTATGCATGGCATTGGGACATGGATGTGCGGGGAGTGGCGAAGGACGGTGATAGCCTATCTTTTCATGTGGGACCAAAGACATCAGTTCACCCGGGTCCAGGTAGACCAGTATATTTCATGTATTGGTTGGGTCAGATTACGTTGTCCTGGGCCGGCCCGAAACTGTCAAAGGCCCTGATCTAATGTAAAAACTGAAATTGACAACATTGTTTCAAATTTGGCGAGATTTGTTGTTATGGGCACGAGACCCATTTCACTCTGAGCATGCGTGGAATAAATCTGCAAGCAACGACTGCGACTGCACTGGCGCACTCATGTAAACTACGACTCAACTCATCAACTGCACTCTTTTCTTTCTGCTGCTCGTGACTGTCGGTCAGATGTTCCTACCTACAGTGCTGCTTCTTTCAGTCACACTGTCAATGACCACGGATAACTAATACATTAAAGTAATGCCGACAAAATCAGTCTTCATGGGTCCTATAAGATATAATATTTTGGCCGCTGCATTGCTTTTAATCCTCCAGAATCTCATAGCCGTCGAAGCTGAGTGGCGGTAAACCAATGCTAACTACGTTAGCTTTTTCACGTTAGCTGTACAATTGTTAAAATGATTGACTAGTACGCCTACCGGTATGTCATTCTCTATTTCAGGTACCGTCGAGTGCATCGCAGCCAGAAGTTGCTGCTTATAGATGAGTCGGTAAGTGCAAAATGTGGGATCTGTTCCTTTGCGTAGAATCAAGCACTATTTCTTGACAAGAGATGGAGAGTAAAGCAAGTAGCTACTAGTTTTCCCGTAACCGAGAAAGAACACACCTTCCTCCACAGACTGGTGTTTTTTTCTGCACAAGACCATTGTTTTTTTTCTAACATCCCAACTGTCATCCCCGTTCATATGGCTCAGTCTCGACGGGTCCGGGATGGGCGCAATTTGGTTTTGCCTCGTGCTCGAGAGCTGAGGTCGGTGGCGACGTGCACGAGGGTGTTTTTTATTAGGTTGTATTTTGTTCACTCCACATACATGGTTTTAATATGCCTCATTTACAATAACTCTATTACCAGAAAAGCAGTGGCACCAGGGGTGAACGTAGTTTTCATGTCTTCCGGTGTTATTTTGTGCAAATAACAACCACCCTTTTCCAATGCCAACTTCATTAAGGGCCAAAAACAAAATAAACACAGATCTGTATCATTGCATGCATTTTGGGTAAGTTTTAGCTATTCTCTTCATAGGCCACTTGCCACAAATGCCATGGTGTGGTTGTATGATTTCTACTTTGCGAGACACTGCAGGTGAATAGGCTTAAAAAAAAGCTTGCAGATATCACCATGAAACTTGTCCAGTTGATTACTTATACATATAGGAGAAACAATGTATTGGAAGTTTTCTGAAATCTCATATTTAAATGTGATAATTGGGCTATATTCAATTAAATATGCACTATGCACAATCCTGTACAATCACTGCCAGTGATGGCACGTTACTTTGAAAAAGTAATTAGTTATAGTTGATAGTTACTTCTCCAAAAAAGTAACTGCGTTACTCCACTAGAAAAGCAACTAGTTTAAAAAAAACTTTAAAAACTACTTTTAAAAAAAAAGTCAGGGACTTTGAATTACAGTATATTCATCCATGTTTACTGATCACAGACTATATGGGACAAGGTAGCCAAACAAAATTTTGGTTGGAAGTGCATCACGCTTCCTAAAACGCTAAATATGAAGACGTGGCTAGCTTCCATACCACTTAATCACTGGGCTCAATTTTATTCCGTGCCGGCCAAAATCCTAAGAACTTCCACGTTTTATATTTTGTGGTGGTTGTACGTTGTAAGTCATTCACGAGAGACTACAACTTGCAATGCGGTTTGAACAGCAATAAGAACTCAATAAGAACAGCAATAAGAACTCAAAGGTCAAAAAATCTGCACGAGGCTACTCCACCTATTAACAAAACAAGCATGGATAATTTAAAAGGGCATCGTCGACTAATCGGCTGTAAAAAATTGGCGACAAGAATTTCCATTGTCGACTAGTTGTTTCATTTAATTTAATGCTTGCCTTAAAAGTTAAGTTACTTGAAACCTAAACTGGCCCAGCACATATGAATTGGATGTTGTATCTTAGCGTAAATAAGCTACATCACGATTTAAAGCTCATTGTGAGCTGTACGAATTTTTTCACTTCCCTGCGCTTTTTTCACTTTGTAATTGGCTACGTGTACATCAGACAATAAATTCGGAATTGACTCACTTTAAATATGAATCATGGCCTTCTGGATCAAAATTGAATCGATCCAGGAAATCTGAATCGATTCCCAGCCCTGCTGTGGACTCTTCTCATTCCTGAACTGATTCATATTTTTAAATATTGTTGTACTAAGTTTATGTTGTTTAATTACTTAACTTATTTATTTACTTTTAAGATTCTTCTTTGCATTGTTGGCTGTTTCCAAACGACATCTGTCCTTTTATAGGGACGATAAAGTTCTACTATTCTAAGCTTACTATTCTATGTTCTGTGGATGTGTGGCGTCATCTATCTTGCAGGTGTATCTTGAGTATTACCCACCAACCAGCCAAGGTGGTCCGCCTCTTATTGGATGGGATGTCTCACAGGATTGTAGTTTGACGTAAGTAAATAAAAGTGATTAACTCACACAATGACTCCTTGTTAACCCTTAGAACTCAGAGCGTTTTTTGTGCATTTTTACGTATCGGGCTTTGGATACATGTATGAGGGCTTCAGGGAGGTGTACTATCAAGTGTTTTATATCATTTTACTCAGCAGAATCTAGGCAATATGATGGAATACATCTCATCTTATTTAAACCTACTATATAAACATGACATAGTAAAAATAATGAAAAAATACAAAAATCCGATTTGGTTTTTTAATGATAGATGAGTATGTACAATACCAAACATACAGATTAAAGCCTTTTTGTTGGCTAAGATTGTAAACACATATGTTCTGTAACAAATGAAATCAAATTTCATTATCTACACCAAGGCACCAAAAAAATATTGCCATTATAGTGCATTACAATATAGGCGATTTTATTGTGTTTGATGTGTAACTCATGAGAATAGTGGGCTATGATACACCCTAACACACAAATTCAGGCCAACTTTCACATCAAAATGATCAAAAACCATATATTTTATCACATTCAATTGAAATGACCAATATAATCTTATAAAAAAAACATATATTATCATAAAGCAGTTATATATTATAGGCGTTTTTGAATTTGAGACAGGCCATTCATGTGGTAGAAGGGGTTGCTACACAGTCTAATACAAATGTTTGGGGTTATTTAGAAACTAAAAGATTAATAAGCACTTCTTTGGACATAATCCCATTAAAATGTACAATATAATCTTCACAAATATCTAAATGCTGTCATAAAGTAGCCATACACTCATAGGCGCTTTTGGAATAATGGAATTTTGTGATTATGTAATTCATGCAGTTTGGTTGTCATTCACTCAGTAAACTTATATGTTCAAGTTTATTTACAGATAGAAAGGATAAATAAGCATTTGTTCAAAAAACATTTAAATGTCCCATATAATCCATACACAAATACATTGTTATATAACAGATATATAATAATAACATTTTTAGAAATAGACTGGTGGTGACCGTTGTCAAAAGATGGGGTTGCCTAGCCTCTCTTGTTCCCTCATTGGTGTCAACAGTGAGTGGGATGAATTTTCATCTGTACAATTTAAACAAACATTTAGTTATTTCCCATACACCTAAAACAATTATCTATATGTGTGTGACATAAGCTAAGCAACTCACCCTATTGGGCCGTCCTCCACTCCTGGGTCCATCCCCCTGGGTGCTCGGTGCTGGCTGTGTCAACGTGCATGGGTGGCTGGCTACCCAACACTGTTCAAAAACATAATGAGATTTAGATGAGATTAAATATCAGACAAAATATTTATTACATATCACTAAAAGCAAATACTGTGTCAAACCCTGCATAGCCTAAATAAACGAAACAGTGCCAGCATGCATACTTACACTGGGTCTGCGTCAGGAGGCACTTCCAGGAGATCTGGCCAATACTGTGTCACTGGTGTCAGTGAGTAGGCTGAACTTTCATCTGTACAATGTAAACAAACATTTAGTTATTTCCCATACACCTAAAACAATTATCTATATGTGTGTGTGACATTAGCTACACAACTCACCATACTGGGTCATCCTCCACTCCTGGGTCCATCCCCCTGGGTGCTCGGTGCTGGCTGTGTCAACGTGCATGGGTGGCTGGCTACCCAACACTGTTCAAAAACATAATGAGATTTAGATGAGATTAAATATCAGACAAAATATTTATTACATATCACTAAAAGCAAATACTGTGTCAAACCCTGCATAGCCTAAATAAACGAAACAGTGCCAGCATGCATACTTACACTGGGTCTGCGTCAGGAGGCACTTCCAGGAGATCTGGCCAATACTGTGTCACTGGTGTCAGTGAGTAGGCTGAACTTTCATCTGTACAATGTAAACAAACATTTAGTTATTTCCCATACACCTAAAACAATTATCTATATGTGTGTGTGACATTAGCTACACAACTCACCATACTGGGTCATCCTCCACTCCTGGGTCCATCCCCCTGGGTGCTCGGTGCTGGCTGTGTCAACGTGCATGGGTGGCTGGCTACCCAACACTGTTCAAAAACATAATGAGATTTAGATGAGATTAAATATCAGACAAAATATTTATTACATATCACTAAAAGCAAATACTGTGTCAAACCCTGCATAGCCTAAATAAACGAAACAGTGCCAGCATGCATACTTACACTGGGTCTGCGTCAGGAGGCACTTCCAGGAGATCTGGCCAATACTGTGTCACTGGTGTCAGTGAGTAGGCTGAACTTTCATCTGTACAATGTAAACAAACATTTAGTTATTTCCCATACACCTAAAACAATTATCTATATGTGTGTGTGACATTAGCTACACAACTCACCATACTGGGTCATCCTCCACTCCTGGGTCCATCCCCCTGGGTGCTCGGTGCTGGCTGTGTCAACGTGCATGGGTGGCTGGCTACCCAACACTGTTCAAAAACATAATGAGATTTAGATGAGATTAAATATCAGACAAAATATTTATTACATATCACTAAAAGCAAATACTGTGTCAAACCCTGCATAGCCTAAATAAACGAAACAGTGCCAGCATGCATACTTACACTGGGTCTGCGTCAGGAGGCACTTCCAGGAGATCTGGCCAATACTGTGTCACTGGTGTCAGTGAGTAGGCTGAACTTTCATCTGTACAATGTAAACAAACATTTAGTTATTTCCCATACACCTAAAACAATTATCTATATGTGTGTGTGACATTAGCTACACAACTCACCATACTGGGTCATCCTCCACTCCTGGGTCCATCCCCATGGGTGCCCGCTGCTGGCATTGTCATCGTGCATGGGTGGCTGGCTACCCAACACTGTTCAAAAACATAATGAGATTTAGATGAGATTATATGTCACAAAAAAATAAATATCACTATAGCAAATACTGTGTCAAACTTGCCATAGCATAAACACATGAAACAATGCCAGCATGTACTGGGTCTGCATAAGCAGGCACTTCCACTTATCTGGTCAATAAATATGTCATAGCCACCTGACAGAGGAAAAAAAGTTATGTCACAATTTAGCTTTCATGACAGTGCATTACTACATGAGTGCAAATAAATACATCAACAGATTCACAACGCCATGATTTATTGATGAGGCCAGTAGCCTACTGTAAGAAAGTCATTTCAACATGCAGTCATTTCAGAAGTCAGTAACTTAGGCTAACCTCATCCAAACATAACAACATGACCCACCACAAAGACCTCAAGAAAAAAAACTAATTTACATTTAGTCCAACACTGTTAGTAATATGCCAACCTCACATCTATTTGCCTACATCTGCAAAACTTACTCAACGTGACTGTGTCACTGACACACACCCCTCTCTGTTTGTTTACATCTGGCGTCCACCTCTCCCAATTAGCTATGCCCGACGTGCATGAGATTGTACATCTTGCAAGCGACAGGGATTCATTTTTCAAATAAGAGGGGACTATGCAGGCAATTGCATGTCTGTTCAGCAAATATCAAAACATTTTAGCAGCCAAACTTACTTGAATGCAACAGCAGCAGCGGCAGCAGCAGGAGTAGGCAGTAGGCAGCAGGCAGCTCGCATGCTCTTCTCGTATTCACTCCAACTTCTCATGTCAACTTTGATGTCGTCCGACATTGTCCACATCCACATACCAATACGTCCGTGAAACACATTGAAATGACGACTCATCTCCGTTTAGGCTTGTAATTTTCCTTCAGCAATGTAAACCGTGAACACTAAACATGACACTACTTCTTCCTCAAAGTTTACTGTGTCCCTGGAAACGCATCACTGATCACAAAACAACATCCGGTCGGTTGTCCACTTCCTGGACTATGTGAATGTATTATCCCTGTATTTTAGAGATCAGAGATTTCTAAAACTAGTGAAACACATAGTTACTAAATTTATTTCATCTCCTTCTGGGCGTTTTCTGTTGTTTTGACGGAGAATTATGATCATAACCGAGCAGTGTTTTGCCGCGATTTCGCCGTCGCGTCATTTCAACAGCATTCTGGTCAAGGTAAAAAAAAATGATCAAAAACGTTTTTTAAAACAATGTCACTGTTAGTTTTACAGCACATACCCACACATATGAGGTATCAAAATGATGGTTGAGATGTCTAGTTTTCAAAAAACACGGGCTGGACTTTCAGTTATGGTGCTGTTGTTTACAAATTGTGTCAGAGTGGCGTGAGTCACGTTTTGACGCGGTGGCGCGTCAATTGAGTTCTAAGGGTTAAGCATGTATTAAGCATTGGTTAACCCATTTTAGCCTAAGCCCTTTGTGGGAAAAGGTACCCTCTCCCTATTAAAACCTACATTTCTCAGCCTCCGAAGCACATAAAAACATGAAATAAGTTGCATTTAAAAGCTAGAATCTTCATTTCACACCAGAATGTGTTCATTCAGCCCTAACATTCCCACATTTTTAATGAAACAGCTCATCTCAAGAACTTGAATGCAGCGTATATGTCACTCCAGGACACAGTGGGCTAATAGAGCATGTGAGCGGAGCAGAGTGGGGAGCGAGCAGTGGAGCGGAGCGCAAGAAATATGGTTAGAGCGCTACGCAGAACGGTTTTCAATTCAAAGGCGCAGCGAGGATTTTGCTCCGCTCCAGTTCACTCCGATGCGGTCACAAGGTCAATTAAAAATGTTGGATGATAAAATTTGTAAAATAACATTTATTTGATTAAGTTTGATTTTTTTCAACTTTTTTAAAATTGAAAAACAGTTGCAGGCCAACAGTTTTTAATCCTTAAAAAATATGTAGCCTATCGCACAAGTACAGCCACTGACCCCGGCGCTTTTGAGTCATGTGTGCCTGCAAGGGTAGCAAGGTCTGAAGATTGAGTTTGTGAAGTACTTCGAAAAGCAAGGTGATAGGTCGTATAAATACAAAATTCAGATCAAAAAGCTAGAGAAAGACGTTGAGCATGTGGAAGAATACCATATTTTTCGGACTACAAGTCGCACTTTTTTTCATGGTTTGGCTGGACATGCGACATATACTCTGGTGCGACATATATATGTTTTTTTTTCTCCACGGGAAAGCACTATGTGCGCAACTAGGCCTATGTTGTGTTGCCTAATACCACTGATAGAAAAAAATGTTACAACTTACCACAACAAAAAATAGTATTTACAATGACGACTGAATAGAAATATACCACCCAAAAGAAGTTAATATAGCCTACTGCTGAGTTCAAGCTGAAAGTAATTAGGCCTAAATATGCAGCCGAAAATGGCAATAGGGCAGCTGAACGAAAGTTTGGATGCAGTGGAAAACTGTTTTGGGACTGTAGAAAAGCGGAGGAAAATGTGCATGTTGTGAAAAAAAAAAAAAGCTATCTGAAGGTTCAAGGCCCACGTCTAGAAGAAGAGCTGAATACAGGACAAATGTGTTCTCGAACAACACGCGCTGCGAGTCAACGGTCTTGTTACGGGCTCCATGACATTGCCAAAGAAATGAATAGGACTTTTTGCGAAAGTCAGGGACCTCGTGGATTTATCGCGTTATGCAATGCAATCCCCTCTCGTGGATTTATTTGCGCTATGCAACGCAATCGCCTCTCTATCCGAGAAGGAGCGTCTGTGTTATTAAAGACAGTCAGCCGACTTCCAGGTGAAAATCGGTCATTTCCGCGAGTTTCTGACAAACGAGCACAACGTGACACTACCATAGGCTACACAACATGGATGAAATCCCCCTCACCTTTGATACTGTCATGGGCTGAAGTCTCAGAAAAGGGGGTAAAGAAAGGCGTGCTCTGGAGACGGAACAAAGTTGCCTCGAAACCTCAAAACGCAAAACAATGCCGAAAATTGAATGTTGTTCTGACTACAGGGCAACATGGCGCGTTATCACTGTTTCTTCTTCTTTTTCTTTTTGTGGTTTTATGGCGGTTGGCAAACCATCTTAGTTGGTGCATTACCACCACCTCTGAATGCGTTGCCACTGCTTCAGATGCTGGTTTATAAAACAATGCCGTCTTTGAGCAGCAGCTTACCATGCACCAGTTATCACAACATAGATTCCATGGATAGAATAACCTTTCAAAAATGTGCGACGATTAGTCCGGTGCGACGTATATATGTTTTTTTCATCTTCAAAATGCATTTTTGGGCCGTTGCGACTTAAACTCCGGAGCGACATATAGTCCAAAAAATACGATAGTCGCTGTTGGTAAAGATTCTTGCAAAGGCATGTCATGAGAAAACACCACGAGGTGGTCCGCAAACATCAGGAGAGTCCAACAAAAGGCACATTCCGCTTTTGCCAATTCTAGATTAAACATTTTGGGGACAGCATTTCTCCAAAGACCTTTTCTTTTGAACAACCCTACAATTTCCCTTTGACTATTTCTTTGGAGTTAGATTATTTCATTAAATAACTTTGATTAACTTAAAGGGACACTCTGCAGGAAATGGTCAAAAAAGGTACTGCAACTATGCTGCTCATTGAAACTGGGCTGCCTATTGCCAAATTTGATCTTTACATGAACGTTTACTTAGTAATAAACAAATATTTTCTAGTATGGTCCAAGTACAGTCATTTTGCAGCTAAAAATGGCTATTTTTGGAAATTCAAAATGGCGGACCATGGAGAAGATCCCCCTTTTCATGTATGAAAAGTGCTACTTTTCCAGGCATAATGAATACTTAGAATTTGATGCTGGTGGTATTCATCAAAAAGGTAACATTAGTGAGTAGTATTAGTGATGGGTAGCATGAATTCTGGAAATAAACAACTAAAAATCTCACACAGTGTCCCTTTAAATAGAAGAAGTTAACAGTACGATGCCGTAGGATTTTCCAACTGCTATGTCACTTTCTCTTATTCAGTAGCCGCCTTTAGTTAATACACAGAAACATGATTGTTATCAATTATGAATGATTTACTAATATTCTCGTTCAATCTGTTGCCATATGGGCCAGTCCATGCAAACAAAAGCAAATATTTAGCATGTGTTGTAGGCTTACTTAATGGAATTGTAAGTCTTCAGGTGCTTGCAAACTGTGTATGAACGCATGGCCGAAAATGCATAAATATAAAATTTGTACGTGGGGGTTGGTCCTTGCAATATCCCTCTAGAACATACAGAAGCGATGTGCTTGTAATTAGACATTTTCGAGGACGACTGACCGACTCTATAGCCTACCATGTCCACTATTAGGCTTTGTGTCATTACTCTGCGCGAGACAAGCAATATAAGGCCATTGGACTGGCCATGCTTACATGCACGCGAGGCGCTTCGTGAGGTACCCACGGGGGTCTATTTTGATTCTCTCCCTCCAGCGAACGTTTCAAAAGTCACTTCAAGCAGTCCATGAAACACTCTGTAATAGGGATGGGCATAATTAATCAATTAACCGATGATTGATCATTAAACATTTCGTTGAGGACATACATTTTCACAGACGAACCGTAAAAAACAAAAAAAACAAAAAACCTTGAATGTAGGTCATTAGTGCACGTCCTCAATGCAATGCATTTCGCTGTTACACCTACACAATTTGGGCAGCAGGGGGCAATATCTCACCATCACCGTATCCTGGCTTGACTTGTTTGTTACATGCGAGCTTCCGTAGAGCGGGCTTTGCCTAACCATGAAGAGGTCACGGCGAACTATTTTCGGTTAGAAAATGACAAAGTGTACTGTTATTCAGGCATGAAAATCCCTCACCTTTCGGCGAAATTCGCCGTTTTGAAATCCAAATGGGTCATTTCTGTGAATCGTGTAGATCTGAGGAGAAAATTTTAGGGGGGGCGGGGGTGGAGCGAGGAGAAAAGTGTAGCGCCAACTACTGTATCATTGTGTAGCGCTCTACCGCAGAAAACATCATACAGTTTCAGGAGAGATTCCACAACTGACGATGACGTCAATCACAGCATTTGTTGCTGTCGGCACAGCCAATAACGTGAACGAGCTCAATCTAAGTCCCGCCCTTCATACTTCTCTTTGAAAGCGCAATTTAAAACAGGTGCCACTTTGGTGATTGGCGTGGTTGTAGCAAATATCTTTCTTAGTTCTAGAACATCTCTGATTATAAGAAAATGTAGCCTACAAACGATCTGTCACAGATAGTCTACACGTTTCCCAGAGAGGTAGCTATTTGAGCTCATGATTCTTGTTATGAGAACATCGGGACGCAAGCATTTCGATGAGTGGATGTTGTTAGCCACAGTGGTTAAGCTGTTTTTCCTAATAATTTGAAACCACATTTGCCCTGCCCAAGTGAAAAAGTATTTATTCTCAAAAGAGCTCCATTAATGAAAGCTTGGGTAGGCCTACGGCACGTTTTCCTGACGGCTGTTTTAACGGGTTTGTGCGCTACGAAATGGCGAAAGTATCTAGTCGGTGCTACAAACAGTTTTTTTCACGGTCAAAGTTGGGAGCTTTCCTATTATTTTTTTCATAGGGAAACAGATATTGGACTAAAATTTGAGTAGTTTGGATTAGGGATGGGCATACGGTGAAAATGTCTTCGTCGATCGTCGGGAGAATTAAGTAAGGGTTAACGTTCGGCGAGAAGGTCGCTACCGTGGAATAGCAGCACGACAGAGAGAATCTTTAGACCCCGACGCGGAGCGGAGCGGTTCTCTATGAAGTGCTGCTATTCCACAAAGCGACCGACTCGCCGAAAGTTAACCCGCTTATTATATGGATATACTTAAATGATTCACACATGGCGGGGACATTTCTTTAGGCCTATTTAATGTTAAGTCTATTATAGTTTTTAATGTCAAAAGATTGTTGCTGCGCAAAACAAAACAGTGCCGTTGTGGAACACCGCTAGGCAACAGCTAGGTAGCCAGGACAACAGGTGTTGTCTATCACAGCAGCTGATTAGAGTCTTGTTGAAAAGTCGCTTTAGCAGTGAAAGGTCTTGTTGCCATTGACAGCGGTCTGTTATAGACCAACCCGTCCGTTATCGAAAAATAACAGACGTGCGAACGTTGGGGAGCCCCGTTGAAATGAATGGAGCATTCGACCGATGACGTCACACCATATAATAATGATTAATAATCGGTTAACCATTAACATTTTTATATTAAAAACAGCACACATTTAGGCCCGCCATGCCCTATACTCTTGTATAACAAAAAATACATCAAAAACATCATGTTTTTCTTCGAGGATTTGTTTTTATTAAAGTGATACTGTCCCATTTTTGGAAATAAGCTTATTTTACACCTTCCCTTGAGTTAAATAGTAGGGCTTTACCATTCTCCTGTACTTTCAACCGTTCTCTGAGTATGGCAGTGCAAATTTTACATTCATGCTAGCAATTAACACTGAGTCCTATGAGACCAGCTGGCGGCTAACTGGTCTCATAGGAGTCCATGTTAACTGCTAGCTTGGAGGTAAAATTTGCACTGCCGTACTCAGAGAATGGTTGAAAGTACAGGAGAATGGTAAAGCCCTACTATTTAACTCAAGGGAAGGGCTTATTTCCAAAAATGGGACAATATCACTTTAACAACACAAGTGTCAAGTGCTTAACAAGAAAAGTTAAACCTGAATTGTTGCGCAATGCGCAAACCAGGGAGGCTTCAAGTTGCAAGACAACAACGGAGGCACTAACGGTGCAGACATCGAGGTGAGGCTAGGTTGAGATTAATCACCGCAGTCTTTTTCAAGGCTTGGATGCGCGGTGTTCAAGTGATACATCATGGCCGTTGTCGATGAACTGTATTTATAATTTACATTGCAGTAATTACAGTACACTTTGTCATTTTCTAACCGAAAATGGTCCCACGCCACACTTCGCTGTGACCTCTTCATGGTTAGGCAAAGCCCGCTCTACGGAAGCTCGCATGTAACAAACAAGTCAAGCCAGGGTACGGTGATGGTGAGATATTGCCCCCTGCTGCCCAAATTTTGTAGGTGTAACAGCGAAATGCATTGCATTGAGGACGTGCACTAATGACCTACATTCATTTTTTTTTTGGGGGGGGGGGGTTAATTATGCCCATTCCTAGTTTGGATACAATTTCAGTAGTTTATCCAAACTGTGACAAAGATTTTTTTGTATTACAAGTTGTCTGAAATATGATGATTAACTGTTCAAATGAGATCACAACCAGGCAAGCGTTGACGGGACATTGGATAGTGTTGAGAGGAGGGGGTGAAAAGGCTGAGAACCAAAACCCATTTTATCTATCTATCTATCTATCTATCTATCTATCTATCTATCTATCTATCTATCTATCTATCTATCTATCTATCTATCTATCTGCCCCTCTCATCAGACATGACAGCATGACAATCATGAAGTAACGAAGATGGTTGGCAGTTCCTCTTATGTTCACTGTCCCTGGGTCGCTACAGTATGCTCAAAATTCATCATTTAAAGACTGATTTACCTACATTTTCTCCCATGGGAGACCATGTCCCCAGACCCCCCTAGTATGACTCTTATACAACACTGTCCCCCAAAAAACGCCACTGCACACCACACATGCGCGTGCATCGCTGCAGCACACGCGCCGCTCCGTGCCACCGTGCCACGCAGCACCTTTCTCACCTTTTTCACCCCTGACCCGTTTTCATTACTGCAATGTCAATTACAAATACAGTTCATCGACAACGACCATGATGTATCACTTAATCACTGCGCATTCACTTAGTTAGTAGTGTTAGTTAGTCTTACTTAGTTAGTGTTGTTAATAAAAACAAATCCTCGAAGAAAAACATGATGTTTTTTATATATTTTTTGTTATACAAGAGTATAGGGCATGGTGGGCCTAAATGTGTGCTATTTTTAATATAAAAATGTTAATGGTTAACCGATTATTAATCATTAATTCTCCCGACGATCGACGAAGAAATTTTCACCGCATGCCCATCCCTACTCTGTAATATTAGCAAACAAAAATCATCAGTCAATCAGCAGCAGATGAAACCGAATTTTTGAAAACAGTGCAACAAGCAGTCAGTAAGGGGACAAGTGATAACTTGCATTGACCATAAAATCCCTGTTGAAAGTCACTCGCTGAACAGATGGCCTAAACATGCCCCGGGTCCGCAGATCAAGTGAAGGCAGGACCATTAGGTTACATTCATACACTCAAAACTTTGAATCAAAGTAAACCTCCTGGGCCAGATTTTATTGAACCTTATTTTTTGAAAATGTCAGCCGATTTTATTGCACAGCCCATCACAACACTTTTTAATTTATCAATTGAAAACAAAGAACTTCCCGTAGTCTGGAAGTCGGCCTTTGTTATTCCGCTTTTAAAAGGAGGCGACCCAGCAGTTTTAACTAACTACAGGCCAATATCTAATTTGTGTGTCCTATCAAAAATCCTGGAATCACTGGTATGCGAGCAACTTAAAGACTTTTTATACACAAACAACCTTCTTTCAAGGCTTCAGTCAGGTTTTAGGAAAAAGCACAGTACTATCACTGCTGCCACAAAAGTAGTCAATGACATACTTGTTGCCCTTGACAAAAATCAGTACTGTGCAGCACTTTTCATTGACCTTTCCAAGGCGTTCGACACTGTGGACCACACAGTTCTCAGAGAGAGGCTGTCCAGCTTTGGTCTCTCAGATCATGTTGTTTCTTGGTTCACAAATTATTTAAGTGGTAGGTCCCAGTGTATCAAACACGATGACTTGTACTCAGAATTTGTCAGTGTCCACAAGGGGGTGCCACAAGGATCGGTTTTAGGTCCCCTTTTATTTATCATGTGCATAAATGATTAGGCCTGTCACGATAACAATTTTTGCCAGACGATAACGATAACAAGAAATTATTGCGATAATCGATAATATTGTCTCTCTCGCCATTTTCAAAAAATATAATGTGTAATAAAAAACAAGCAAGGTGCGGCCTCCTTCTTGAAACATTGAATTTAACATTTGGGCCAGCACCCTCAGAGGTCTAAATAAGCCTAATTAAGCCTGCTCCAAGAACAAATGTGTCAAACAATATAATGATGTAAAAATGCAATAAAAATGTTCCTACACCCCTTCACATTTTTAAAGCATCACGGCGGGGGATATATATGTGTTTTTAATTACATCCTCATGGAGCACAATAGGCACAAAAAAGGTTTTTTTGTATTTATTATTAGGGTAAGTTATAGTCTTTCTTTAATATTTTCTGTTATTTATCTTTCTCAAGCACACTGAATGGCTTATAGGCCTATCCATGGTGTGATGTAAAATAACCTACTGGTGGGGTATTGTTAATTCACAAATTATTACTTAGACAGCTTATTTCACCAAAATGCACGTTGTAACTAGCTAATTGTCAGTCAAAACCCAAATCAGCCCTGTTAAAGGCATTTCAACATCAGCAAAAAGCAAAAGAGCATGAACAGATGCACAAGTGCAGGCAGCGCTCTCTCCCTCCCTCCCCGATACCCTCGACTGGAACAAGTTGCAATTCTGCGCACTTTAAAGTCCTTTATGAACGCCCATACATTGATTCTTATGAGTTATGAGTCGCCATGCCTCTGTTTTCCCCTGTAGCGTGCTCAACCGTTCACATTCTCCTGGTGTGACTGATTTAAATCCACAAATCGTATCTTCATTATTTGCTTACAGACTGCCTACTCATATTGTTAGGTCTAAATAAACAAGAAATATAGCGAAAATCACAAAAAGAACAGACAACGAACGTCGGGGTAGGAGGCGCATTGAAATAATAGGGGAAACTCGGCGAGGTTTAAAATAACAGCCTCAGAGCAAGTTTGTCGCGACGGTCGGCACCACTATTTCATGTTTGCACAAACACGTCTTCGTCGTGGATATTGGGTGTTTCAAAATGAACATTTGCCTCCGTGTTGGAGCTGTTCATTCCACTCTCTGAGGAACGTTGCAGATGCGCTGATTGAGACTGGAAGAATATTGCGCTCCTAGTCTCTAGCGCTGATTCTTTGTCGAGGCTTATAAGCGACGCGCGGGAACACCAGCGTTCTTTTTCAAAGACGCAAGTAGCCAGATCAATGCACCTTTTTCAACCAGAACTGCACTGAAACTTAAAATTACACCAACATTTAAGCGTCATTGCGCTGCGTTGGCCTATAACGCGCCATCAGTAGTCTCACGGCTACGGTAGAGAAAGGGAGAGGGGGAAAACAAAACATCACGCAAATAACTTATCGTTACTTATCGGGGCCAGAAAAGTGATCGTTCTTGTAAAAAGTTATCGTCCGATTTATTGACTTATCGGATATCGTGACAGGCTTATAAATGATGTGGGTCGGAATGTGTCTGATGCGAACATGCATTTTTATGCTGATGACACAATAATTTATTGCTTCGGGCCATCCGCCGTTAATGCTATTGAATCACTGCAGAAGGCTTTTGATGTAATCCAACAGACATTTTTACAGTTAAAATTGCTTCTTAATGCTGATAAGACTAAGCAAATGTTGTTCTCAAAGCCAAGGAAAGTACCATCAATCATCCCCTCAGTACTCACCCTTGAGGGAACTGAAATTGAGGTGGTACGTTTGTATAAATACCTGGGTATTTTGCTTGATGATACTTTGACGTTCAAAGCCCACATTGAAAATCTTGTGAGGAAACTTAAACTAAAGTTAGGTTTTTTATTTAGAAATAAAATTTGTTTTTTCTTTCATGTTAAGAAGCGCCTTGTCTCTGCAACATTTGTATCCATTTTAGACTATGCAGACCTGCTGTACATGAATGCTTCATCCCAATGTCTGAGTAAGATTGACTCTGTGTATCATGGTGCCCTGAGGTTCATCACTAACTGTAGGGCCCAAACTCATCACTGTGAACTCTATGCCAGAGTTAAATGGTCTTCACTGACTACCAGGAGACTTACTCACTGGTATACATTTATTTACAAGGCAATACTCGGACTACTGCCACCTTACATCTGCAGTCTTATGGTCTGCGCTCTAAAGGCCATTTGTTACTCTCTGTCCCTTGCTTCCGCACAGAACTGGGGAAGAGGGCATTTGTGTTTTCAGCCCCTACCTCATGGAACAATCTGCAAAAGGACTTGAAACTAACAGATCTAATTCCATTGAACGATTTTAATTCCAAGATGAGATCACTTGAGACAGAGTCTATTGTCTGTAACTGTTTCAATTGACGTTTTATTTTACTTGATTTGTTATTTTAATGCAACTGTGTAATTTTAATTTTGTAACTTGAGCCGCCACTTGGCCAGGACACCCTTGTAAAAGAGGTTCTTAATCTCAACGGGTTTATTTTTCCTGGTTAAATAAAGGTTAAATAAAAAAAATAAAAAAAAACATTCAGTTGAAAGAGAGGATTGTGCACATCCCAGGGAAAGGTGCAGGACGAAGGTCAACTGTAGTTTTTAGAATGAGGAGTCCGCACACTTAGAATCCTTTTTGTTGTGGTTTTATTTTTTCAAGTCAGGATAACGTTTCGACCTCAACAGTCTTCAGATCTCAAGATTTATTCACGATTTATTCGGCCAAAACAGCATTATCAATATCAGATATCGTATCAGCCTACAGACAACAATTAATAACTGACTAAACAACAACAAAAGACAGTTCATGGGTAAATAACAAGACTAACACAACACAAAATAGAGTATAACAATAGTTGAAATCTGATCAAAATTACATCCTCAAAGGTTGATTACAGTTAACCATAAAATACTATTTTATTTGCTTTTTAAAACTATCTTTACTTTAGATTTTTGGTATTGGTAAATTGGTATTGTATAGTTACCACTAGTAAGTAGCATGTCTGGTGGGGTATGTGTGCAGAGTGGAGCTAAGAGTAAGATGTTGAGACAAACTGTCAGGTTTGCTTGATGTATTATTATTTTCTAATAAAGGACAGAAGGGATTGATAAAACAAAATAGAAGGGTAGCTTTGGTTTCACCTCTTAATGACAATGATGATGATGAGCTGGAAGGGAACTTGCTTCATGGTTCTGGTGAGCAGCGAGCTGGTGGGAGTAGTGGTTTTAGTGGTATATTTTACAGGGTCGCCCGGGGCAGACCACGTTGGTCTCGGTTGGTGGAGCCGTGCCTATAAGGCAGCATCCTTGCAGGCCCTCGCCGTGTATTTTTGCAATAGTTGGGGAGGAGTGGACACTCTCGGCAGAGTTTAGGAAGACTGGTTAGAGGTGGTGTAGCTGGAGCTTAGGTGGTGCAGTGCTATGCTGCCCCCTGCATTCCGAATGGCCACAAGGTGTAAATGCATATTGGAACTCGTGGCAGACTTCCGGGCTACGTGGATGACATGAGCAGAATGAACTACCAGCAGCTGTACTACGTATTGCTATTTAGTGCTGTCAATCAATTACAATTTTTAATCACGATTAAGTTAATAGCATAAATGCCACAGTTGACGATGAACTATCCAAAATCACTCTCACACACACACGCACACACACACACACACACACACACAGCATATTTAGTTTACAGTGATAGGAGGGGAGAAAATGTCTCTCATACAGACACAGGGCCCGAGCAGTGTTGGGTTAAGTATCTTTCTCACCTTGCCACCTGTGAATTTTTTTTAAAGGTCAGCTGATATAGGCTATTTGCAGACTAGATGCATAGAGATTTACTTCTTAGTGATATCACTTTTCAAACAAGCAAAGCAGAAGTGTTTCATAGCCTATGCCTTCATTAATGACAGTTTATGAAAAGGCGGTTGCCAAGGCGGTAGGGCTGCACGATAATGGAAAAAATCATAATCACGATTGTTTGGGTCAAAATCATAATAGTGGGATCGTAATAGGCTCAGTCATTTCAAATTGGTGTTAAAGTTTGGTTTTCACTTCCAAGTTGAAGTTTTGGGTCTATAGAACAATTTGAGTTCGAGTGTCAAACACACAGATAACAAAATGGCGTGCGGGGGGGCGCTCTAAAATATATAAACTGCTATAACTTTTGATTAGTTAAAGGATAGTTCCGGCGTAAAATGAAAGTTTCACCATCGCTTTCCCATGCCACATAATGTATCTAATGATGAGCCATTCCGGGCAATGCCGCGCCGTTATGGAGTTAGCTAATTTTAAGCTTTTTGGTGAAAAACGCAGCCAACGCATCACGGCGGGGCCAATTCTAAACCTATTCTTTTCTGATGTTTCCCCGCTATAAACAACTTCAAAAACGCTACACACTTCATCACAAAGGTCTCGTCAATCAAACCGAGGCACAGAGAATGTCATCGGACCACACAATCTTTCACTGGCCAGTGTTTTCAGAGGTGTCTCACTGTTGCAACTCTCTGACCCGGATGCAGGCTACTCAATCAGGTGGCTAGGTAGGCTACACATGGTCCGCGGTTCGCACCGGCTACGACCGTAAAATGAAAAGCTGGAACCCCGACCGTTTTCACCGACTGCCACTGTCTAAACCAGCCATATTACGGGAATGGCTAATAGCATTAGAAGTGGACGAAACTGGCGTAAAAACCCGGAGGGATCGCTACTACCGTGTGTGCAGGCAGCAGATTTGAAGAGTTGCATGGAGAGTACAGGTAGGCAGACTACTCTTACAAAGTAATTGCAACACGGTATAATATAACATGGATTCAGCTTTGTAATAACACACCACTGGTGGTGTACTTACATCTGTAAGAGTACTTCTAGTACGACTTTATAAATTCCTCCAGCCCTCCTCCGTTGCGTAATGGTCCTTCTGACCTCGCGCGCCCTGGCATCCGGGTCAGAGAGTTGCAACAGTGAGACACCTCTGAAAACACTGGCCAGTGAAAGATTGTGTGCTCCGATGACATTCTCTGTGCCTCGGTTTGATTGACGAGACCTTTGTGATGAAGTGTGTAGCGTTTTTGAAGTTGTTTATAGCGGGGAAACATCAGAAAAGAATAGGTTTAGAATTGGCCCCGCCGTGATGCGTTGGCTGCGTTTTTCACCAAAAAGCTTAAAATTAGCTAACTCCATAACGGCGCGGCATTGCCCGGAATGGCTCATCATTAGATACATTATGTGGCATGGGAAAGCGATGGTGAAACTTTCATTTTACGCCGGAACTATCCTTTAAACCAAATTTAGCATATGAGGTATGTATGGATTCAGCATAAAGAGGAGAAACCTGTGAGCTAAGTATTTGGTTACCAGATTAAAGACACACTATGTAATAAACACACTTTTAGCCAATGGACAGTTAAATCCGGGCTTTTTTAAGATAAAGAGTGGAAATGCCCTCAAAGTTGCAATGAAACATAATTTATTGTTACAAGTTATTGTAAATAAAGCCTGGGTTATCACTTAACTTGATTTGTTCAGAATATCCCTGAAGCACACAGATACTAACTTAATAGGATGCCTATACATATGGTTGCATATAGCCTAAGTTATGTGATATTTAGCACTCAACTTGCAACTTTGAGTGTATGAATTTAGGATCGTGAGTACCAGCTTTTTGTTCCAATCAAGCCATCATTTTATTCATAACTTAAAAACTTTACATCTGGAAGAAAGTAAATCAATAATAATAATAATAATAATAATAATAATAATAATAATAATGATAAATACTATGGGGAGCATCATTTTTTCCTGCATTCAAAAAGCAAACAGAAGACCACAGGGCTAACATTTATTCCAATACTCCACTCTACAATAACTATGACAGAGAACAGATGCAAAAACAGTCAGTGGTCAGTCTTAGAAATTGCATGTGCACTTGCACAGACGTGTGCACTTTAACTCTGCCTTCATGCACTTGCACCGAGATCTGGCAGGTCTATTTGTACAAGTACTAGTACAGCTGCACTTCACCTTTAGTTGGAATACATCTTTGGCAAATGCATCTCTGGTAGTGTAGTCCAAATCTGGGAACTGTTCATTTGTTACCAGATTGGCAGGCATTTCTGGCGAATGCAGATAATAAGAACGGTTTTCATTCCTGTCAGCTGGTAACAAATGGACAGTTCCCAGATGACAGGGATGTCTTCATAACAGCAGATGATTGTGTCTACCATGTATGAAATAGTCCTATAGTATTTTTTAGTATGCTTGCCAAAGGCCTCTGCTTGCCGCCAGCGAGCATACTAATTGTTCTCCAGCAGTTTATTTAGTATGCTTGCGGGAAAGCATACCAATTGTTCATCAACAGTTTATTATTATTCTACATTTTTCCATTCACCTCGGCCTATGGGAATCGCCATTCATTAGTACGGCTTTGAATCGTTGCAGCGTTCGAGATAGAGACACGGTTCGAGTGCCAAAATGAACGGCGTACTGACTTAGACTTAGACTTAGACTTCTTTATTGTCCATTAAACTTACATAAAATGGAGATTTTGCTTTGGTGGTGGCATAAGGACGCACAAGGACACACAAGACAAACACACATCACAGTCAACACAATAAAGAATAAATATATATATATAGTGTATGTGTGTGTGGATAAAAGATAGATAGATAAAACCTGTGGTATAAAATTAAATCTCATTACTCAATTAAAATTAAGAGACTATTCAATTTTACCATATTACTTCCTGCTAGAGCAGCGCACAGAGCTTCCTATGCTGTATTACGAAGCACTGTGTTACTGTATAAAATTTAAAATTAATAAAATACCACTGCTAAAATACTATTGAGGATCTTCTCTCTGTTATTATAACCAGTTCTTTGTTAAGAATAGCCACAATTGATGGTACAAATGACCACTTGTAGCCATTCTTCCTAGCCATTGGAATTTTCAGTCTACGTCCAGATGGCAGCATCTGGAAAGCACCGTGAAGAGGGTGAGTAGGATCCAGATAGACTTGATGTGCCTTCTTTGTTAGGGACTGCGTGTGCAGGTGTGGAAGTTGCAGCTGTTTGTATCCAATGATCTTTCCAGCTTGACGATCTGTGCCAATTTGTTCTTTTGTTTGACAGAGAGGTATCCATACCATGACACAATGTTGAATGTCAGTACACATTCGCTGGCCTACCCCCTGGGCTACTTAGGGGTGGGCGATATGGGCAAAAAAAATTATCTCGATAAGTTTTAGAATTTTCACGATAACGATAAGTTGACGATAATTTCCAAAAAACACTTGCAAAAACCAGTAGGGCCTATTTCAGGAGGAGGGGGGGGGGTAATCAATGTGTTTGAATTTTACTCTATGGGAATTTGGCAGGGCAGGGTGAGTAAAGCAGATCATTTGTAGGCCTATGTAGCCTAAACTGCATGTTACCAAGAGGTCTGCATAAATGATGGCATGTCTACACTAGGCTACATCACAAAGCATGGCAGTATAGCAAAGCTACACATTTATGCTGTCTATTTGTGCATGATTCCAGACGAATTTCAATTCTGCACTGGAGGTAGTAGTGCTGCATTTGTGTTGTAACTGGGGAGGGACAGAGAGTTGGGAGAAATGCTGTGCTGAAGAGCTTTTGAATTTAATAACATGCAAATGCTCTGGTCTGTAAAGTAATACTTCATCACTTGGCATGAAAACATATCCATGTAAATAAAAAAATAGTTTTATAATGTATTGCTTATGATTCTGTTAGATGACAGCCATTTTTGACTGGAAACAGTACATGGATAGGAAACTAGGGCAGCTGCAAATTGCATGTGTTGAATTTCACACATTGTAATTTAACTCACTGCACCACTCTAACTTAACAGTACTTGTACACCTAAGCAGTTATGCCATCTGTATGCAGGTGGGTGTTTGAGTAGTGAGTAACAGTCACTAATAGTTGTAGAGAACAACATTGCTTAGCCTAGTTCGCTAACTAGCATGCTAACTAGCGATTTCTCAGACCAGAGACAAAGCTATTTATCTTCCTAACTATTTGGCTTTCCATAATCACAGACGGTTGCTAAGTAAAGCACATAGTTTCAAAACGCCCTCAGCACCATGCAATGGCTGGTTTAATGGTTGAATTCCTCATGTAAATCCACCATTTGGATAACAGCAACTCTCCACCAGTGCCCAGCAGCAGCAGTGCTGTGTGCACGAGTGACACGGAAATTTCTCTGTCCCTGGCTGAATCTCAAATGGTGCACTTGTGCACTTCAGTGTCCATGTTTCAGTGTGTATGCCGTATTAGTTACGCACTGAAACATAGTGCCTAAAGTGCACAAGTGTGCCATTTGAGATCCAGCCCCTGTCTGGCAAAACTCTGCAGCCGCCCCCCTCAGCACTGTCTGCTCATTGGTTCACAGACTTTATTCTCCAGTTCACATTACTATTGGCTGAAAGGCTTGGCTGTCGTCACTGTCTGAATGAGTCCTGTCACAGCGCTTTTGTTGATTTTAGCGTCTTCATAAAAATATCTCGATATTGCAAAATTATTCATCGTCAAAACAACGTTTACGATAGCTTCGCAGACGGTATATATCGCCCACCCTTAGGCCAACCCCCTTTCATAAGTTCACCAGACTTGTTTTTCCTCAGTTTTCTCTCTGTTTTCCCCCTCATTGAAATTAATGGTAGAATGGTCAAGATGATGATGTCACAAACTGTGGCAGTTAGAGTGAGAGTTGACCTGTCCTGGGGTTTTTAACTAGGTATCAACTAGGTAAATTTCCTGGTGAACCAGTAGCCTGTAAGTAACAGGCTACTGGTACACTGCCCTCTCACGCCTCTCCGCAGGCGTGGTTTAGTCAAAAGATGCTTGCACGTGGTTGGAGCAACCTCATATGAATGACATGGCACTTCGACCACTCACGTTGAAGCTTTGTGACGTAGGACGTGTCGTCACCTAAGCGCCGCCAGGTCGTACAGGTCGGGAATCAAAACAGTTACAGCGTGTTAGAGAAGAGACTAGCAGAGAACATAATGGCTGTAAATGACCGATGTCGTCTTTGCAAGGAAAATCTCAGGATAAAAGGTGTCATTACAAACAGCAGGATTTTCCAGAAGGACACTAATGCAAAATCAATCGAGGAACGGCTGGCAGAAATCGGGTTGACATTAGCAAATGTCCAGGAGCGTTCGTTTCGAATTTGTCAGAAGTGTTTTCGCTTCATTGCTAGGCTAGAAGAGAGTTTGAGTACTTTCAGAGAATGGCAAGACGCAGAAAAAGAACCGAATCACCCTACTATAGGCATATCCAGTTTAACATCAGCCACGACGACCGCGAGTGCAGCAGACACCACCACCACCACGGCCTCGGCCTAGGCAATCGCAAGCAAACGGGACAGAGCCCGAACCCCATCGGAGCAACCACCGACCCCTGGCCCCCCAGCTCCGAAATTACCGAGGCCAGCAGCCACTGACGACACCCCAGCTCGACAAAGCGTTACAGAGGTGAGAAAATATATTGGGTCGTTAGACAATAACCAATGATTTGCGCCAGTGCAAATACAATAAGCATTTAGCCAATTGAATGGCTACTCAACCTGCTTATGTTAGCTCCACGCATCAAGCCAAGTCTACTTAGCACCATGCCATGGTAAGATAATGGTAGAAAACTGTACCGAGAAAATCTCAACTGTCTTACAACTACTAGCTGTACGCCTGGTTTAAGCAAGTCTTGATTAGACGTGTGTGTGTGTGTGTGTGTGTGTGTGTGTCAGTGTATTTGAAGAGCTCTTTTCCACAATACTGTAAATCCATTTTCAAAAATATTCCAAAATGAAGTGTTTTTGTAGTCTATTTATTGCTAATATCACTGAAATGTGTTTTATAATGTTTACATTTGTTCTGAAAATACCACATAACATTAAACCAGTTCCAATTTTCCCAAATGCCATCATAAAGTTGGATTTAAAAAATAAAATAGGAATGAAATGAAAATGGAAAAGAGCTCTTCGTTTAGTGTTGGTGGTGTGTGTGTGAGTGTGTGTGTGAGTGTGTGTGTGTGTGTGTGAGAGAGAGAGAGAGAGAGAGAGAGAGAGAGAGAGAGAGAGAGAGAGAGAGAGAGAGAGAGAGAGAGAGAGAGAGAGATCAGTCCACCAAGCTCACCAGTCCACACATTTGCTTGTGGTGCCCATCCCCCATTGTCACCCCTCTCTGCCCCTCTCCCACTTTCACTTCTGTTCATAGTCCTCTCCTGTCCATCTCCTGACCATAGACAACATTAGTTGTTGTTTACTTTTATTAATTCCCAACAGACCATTCAGGTACTTCCACATTTCCCAAGTAACCCATGTTTTATGTTGGTCTTTTTGATTTAACCGTGAAGTCAATTGAACTACATGTTGTATGAGTTGTGTTATATAAATACATGTTATTATTATCATTACTTTTATTATTGTTATTGGAGTATCTTAAAACACTTTCAGTGTTATGTGCATATACTAAGTTAATATAGTATGCACTACTAATATAGTAGTATTTAAGTCAATTAACTCGTATTGTATTGTAAAAAAAAAAAAAAGTAATCATGTAAAAACTGTCCCTGACTATATTTTTTGGGTGTGTGTTACAGGTGGTTGTCTATTACCCCACCAGAAGTAAAGGTGAAAGGATGGTGTGTCCAGATGGCACAGCGGTAGTAGTGGAGGCCCTGGCAAGAAAAAACTGGAACTGGGCAGCCAAACAGATAACGAAACACCAAGAGCTGTTTGGACCACTCACAGAACACATTCAAAACATTCTGGAGGAAGAGTGCAAGAAGATATGCAGCCCTTTCACCCATTTCATGCTGGCCAATACATTGGCTGACAGTTTTAAGGCATTTTCATTTCAGAAATTGCAAGCAGATTTTCAGGGTTTTTTTTGTGATACCTCAGCATACTAAGATGGATATGTGTACCATGATGTGCATAATGCAGAAGTCACTTGCCCTACAACCAAGGACACTTCCAGGGCCCAAACACCTTACACTGAGACACAGCTAGAGACTGTTGATGGCCCATTGGTTATGTACCTGTGAATTTAACAGGCTCCCTCTTGATGTCTGTTCAGCTGAGTGGAAACAGATTTTAAAGGGATTGTATGGTGAATGTATATTCTATTCATGCCATTCAATAGTTTTTATAGTTTTGTTAATATTTATTATGTTTCTCTGTGCACATTATTTATGTCTTATCATTGTACAGTTAATACAACACCCAGATTGGCACAACAACACTTTTATTTACATATGAGTGATTCTACGATTTCCCTACGCTTTTGGCAAAAGCAAAATGTCAATTATCAGTATTTTTTTTCAACTAAATGACCTAGATGTTAACATAGTGTATATATTTAAGTTTCCAAACAAACAAATTGCCAAGCTTAATCTTAAATCATTTGACAAATACTCTAATGAAAGCGAACATTTGCTTAATTATTTTGTCAACAGTGTTATGGACAAATACTATGTCATTTCAAACATATATAAAAATACTACAGAGTTGAAACAATATATGTTTGAAAGTGCTTATGTCCCTTAGCAGTAATGTTGTCATTAATCTGTGCAACTGATATAGAAAATGTGATTGTTGAGCTTCATAAGTAGGATTTTATGAGTCACTGTGATACAGACTGACACATTTTTCATCATAAATCCCTGTAACGTCTGATTTGAATATAGTCACCCTCCTTACACAAGACTTCCTTCTCCAGAGATAATCCCTAGTGTATGTTCATAGGATTTTTCCAACACATAAGGGATCAATAGCGCAAAAACACTTTCAAAACAGTCAACGGTGTAACTCAACTGTGTTACGGTCAACAGTGCAGGGGAACAAGTCGGCACTTTTTTAGGAGAAAAAAACAGAGCAGACAAACCCATCTCCCTAGAACACAAATTATTTTGTTTGTTTGTCTGTCAATATGGATATAAATTGGCAAAAACATACTCCTCCTCAACTGTCATCAGTGTTGCCAGATTGGGCTGGCTCCCGCCCAATTGGGCTGCTTAGGATGGCCGTGTGGGGGTAAAAATGGCATCTATCAGAAAAACCTTCCCACTGCCATATAAATCAATAGAATTGGGCGGGTTTTTAGGGCGGATTTTGATCATTTTTTGGGCTGGAAATCATCAGCCTCATCTGGCAACCCTGACTGTCATACTTAATTGTAACACCATTGACGGTAACACCGTTGACATTTCAGCCATTTTTATGGTGTTGTGCTAACTGAGGACCTCAGAAGTTCCACCACAACACCTTAATCAATTCATGTATCTGTATGCTTTATCTGTGTTTTTCCACATGTGATTTCTAATTCAGATTCTTATGAATATGTTGATAACACTGTTGACAGGCAATTTTCCCGCTATGAGAACATGAAAAAGAATGGATTAAATTATGGAAGGATGGAGCTCAAAATTTACCAAAAAGTCTTCCCGTATCCTGCCAAAGAGGTTATGACATCACGTGATGTTATTCGTATGGCCTAAGACCAAACCATTACTGATTTATGGAGGAGGTTTCAGACCGTGACACGGTTAACACAGTTTTCGTGGACACACACAAAATGGCAAATTTCACGTATAATGGAAAGGACAGTGGTCTTTCTGACAGTTTTGTCATATTGTGATGATTACTGTGAATCAACATTTGCAATCGTCTTGGGCAAAACAAGTTTCTTTACATGCTAATATGAAGACTGAATCTGACATTTGGAAAACAGGACGGCATGAAAACGCCCAAAACCAGTATTAAATATTCATTCTTGCTGAGGGAAATAATGCTATGTCTACACTTTCTGTATTATATGAAAGATAAATGTTTTCTAATGTCCAAAACATCATTGGATGCAGTTAATAGTTAGTGGAATTGCCAAATAAAATCCACGGACTTAAAAGTGTAGTCGAATTAGAGAATCACTCATATGTCACAATAAAAAATATTTACATTTTCTCCAAAGACTTTTGTACATCATTATTTCCATTCTTGTATTTACATTGCTACAACAGCATGTGATAACATTTTGCTAGTTGGACCCAGAACTACTGCTGTGTTGCGTCTCAGTTTCAGACTCATCATCAGACTCATCAAAATAGCCAGTGAAATCAATGTCTGGCACTAAGAAAGTGTCATCAGGGAGAGTTTGCTCTGTTTACTCAAAGTCATCAAACACCTCACTTATTATAAGTAGAATTTCCTGAGCATGCCGTAGCCTACACACTGGTAAGTTGTTTGTTATGTAAGTGATATCAAAGATGTAAGGACTATGGTTGACTGCTGCTTCTATTAGCTTTGTTCCAAACCCGGTGCAGAAAGCCTTGCTTGTGACAAGTGGCATGTTTGGTACTAATGTACGCCTGTGTGCCTGCCTTAATCACTTCTCTCACTGTCTTGTCAACCCTAGGTGATCCTTTGATTGCATACAAGACTGCATGTGAGGGTAGAGGGTATTACTAGATACATGTTTCAGGCCAAGCCTGATGTTATGTCTATTTGGGCTCACTGTCACCCGGGTTGCATTGTGCATGTGTAGCAGCTTGATGACCCTCTCTCTGTTGACAACTTCTGCTGAAGCCGTCAAAGCCATGACCGGTGTGCCTGAAAGATAACATATGCATTCTGTTAGTCATCAATAACCAAACAGCTATAGGCCGGCTCAACGGCCCTTGACGGGCTTTTGCTTCCCATATCTGATTTCTATTAATACTTTATTTATGAAGGCTTTATCATGTACTGGGTTTGCAAAACAATGGGGGTAGTTTTATTGCAAGGAGTCATAATTTGTTATGCCATTAACACTAACTGTTAACATTACATTACACTTAGCAGACGCTTTTATCCAAAGCGACTTACAGGAGGTTGAATTACTTACAGAGGGTCAGTGCAATGTACTCTGAAAGTTAATACAATGTGTATTAAGTAGCCTACAGTAAAAACAACAGCAATAAAAAAAACTGTAAAGGACCTGTTGATAGACAAGGGTTAAGTAGGTTGGCAGATTTTTTAGAAGGTTTGCTATTAAGCAGTGAGTTTTATTTACAATGTCTGACCTTTCTTTCACAACTGAGCAGAGTTGTCCCAGGCGAGAAAAGCTCTCTCTCTCAATGCTGGATTCCCCCTTTACACCGTTGCCCCTGAAACATAGAACGATCTCCGTGAGTACATTGAAATTGCTGGACGTTAGCACACCTTTAGCACAACTGGGTGGGGGAAGGGGTTTGTTCACACCGAACTTCACAAGGCTCTGGCGTCAGCACTGGGCATAGCAAACAGCGAAATGGCCTGATTATGAAACGTTTAAACTACGCCCAAACCAAAACAATCCCTTTACTTAATCTGACACTAAAGTTTCACGACCTGGGGGGGATGTGCAGCAATGCTTCCTGGTAAACCAGTAGCCTTTAAAAAACCTTGGGCGTCAACAAATAGCTTCTGGTTCAGCAGAAAAGCAGAAATGTGTTGAGTCACAAGTTCAATAAAAACGTTCCAATAAGCCTTACGGGCGTCCAAGGGAAGTATTTAGTCTGGGTCTCATTCCCATGGGGTATCTGAATCCCGAATCAAAATAGCATGCGTGTTTCTCCAGCACTCACGAGTGTGCTACATGAGCCACAATTTCACATAAAGCACAATAAATAATTGCTAATAACAACCTTGTTTTTTCACTTACCATCTGTAGATTACGTGAACTTCATCCACAACAATTCCCACCAGGTTTTTTTGATAGACTTCAGAAGAAAGCATAGCCAGCCACTTCTTCTATAGCCATGACTCGGGACTGCTCCTCCTTTAGAGAATCAACTTGAGGTATTTTGGATAACACCGCTGAAATTGCTGCTTCCATCCCGAGGCATGATAACCCCTCGCACGCCGCCATTACTGTTGTGATTCAGTGAGGGGGCGGGCACAGCCGAACTACCCTGGGGGAAGGTGTCGCGTTCGATAAACGTCATACCCACTGAAATCCCTCCCTACGATCCTGATTCGTCGTGCTGCTCCGTTCATTTCGTGAACGGAGGAGGAGAGCGAATCACAGGTGTACCAGAAGGTTTGTGTAGCCCAGCCCCCGCCCTGGGCGTCAACACATAGCTTCTGGTTCACCAGGAAACTAGGTAAAGGCATTGTCAGAGAGATCTTGGCTCTGAATACAAACTGTGTGAAGATCATAAGCCAACTCGTAAAATTGTTTCAGAGAGCAGTTTTAAAATCCCTATGATGTGACCCCATTCACTTACGAAAAAAATGTATGAACAGCTCAGCGCATAGGCCTGAATATGTCCATTTTTTGACTGAACCATTTGGCCTAGAAAAGTGATCTCAGCTTTGTCATGAAGAGCAGGGTTGTGCCATGTGTGTGTCAATATCATCTGACAACTTGCAAAACTTTTGGAGATATGACAGTGTAAAAATAAGGCTGCACATATTACTCAGCTTTTGACTGCCAAATTGTCACCTTTAGAATCTTCATTCATACACACACACACACACACATGCAGCCTTGTAGAACTTTAGACCTCTGCTGTCACCTGGGCAACCATGGCCTAATATGCTGCCGTGACCACTCTATACAGTAAGTGGCAGTGGCCTACTGGGTAGGGTGTTGGTCTGTCAGAGGGTTGCAGGTTCGAATCCCACCCTTACCTCTCCCTACCCACCCATTGCTGAAAGGCACCTGAAGCATCTCCATACACGCACACGCACACACGCAAACACACACACACACACACACACACACACACACACACACACACACACACACTCAGACCTCTATCTCTTTCCCTCGTGTTTCTCTGTGTGTATACAATAGCTCTGCGTGTGTGTGCATTAGCCGCAAGCATACTAATAGCAATGTCTCTCCGGAAAGTCTTATTAAGCGGGCTTGCGGACCATGCAGAGCATGGCCCTTGCAGAGCAAGGCCCGATTCTAGTAATCTCTAAGTCCTGTTTCTTATTATATCTTGGTCTTGTGCAGGGGCAGTAAAAATAGAAAATGGATCTCCTCCTAGGCCTTTCGAGATAGAGACACCGTTCAAACACTAAAACGACCGGCTCGGCTTAGAGATCGCGTATAGTGATAGGCTTTTCCGTGTCTCTTGTCGTTTTCCCGTTTTTGGCGATTTTGTGAAAGCCTGGGTCCCCATTGAAAACAGTGGTGGAACCTCCATGAACCAAAGTTCCGCCACTCTAAAGATTAGAGTGTAGGAGGCTTTTTCGGTCATGTCATAAAACATCAACACTTTCACCTAGAAGTTTAGTTGACGCGTTGTTAGCGAGCTCTATGGGATGTCTCCAAATTGTCAAAGTTTCATCTCCCAACTCCCAATACTTTTTAAATGGCAGGTTTGTAAAAAAACAGGCCAAGGTCTATGGAGAATCCCAGTCTTTCCAAAAATGCATTTTTCAAGAGATCAGCGCATGTCCCACACAGAGGTCCATTTGTGCCTGAACTCTTTAACCTATAAACTTTATTCAAAGACTGTTAGAGAGACCACAAGCATGGTCGATCTGTGAAAAGGACACGTGCCAACTCCTTTTAGTTTTTTTACAACGATGTTGTAAAGACAAAAAACTCATTCTCATTCTGGCCTCTGCTTAGAGGACAATACTAACTGCCATTACAGTCAATCAGAACAGGTGCAGCCAATAAAGTGTTCCATTTCAAATGTCACTGTCTCAAGATTCTATTCTTAACGAGCAGGTGCGAGCAACCATTCTAGAAGTCTATTGTTCAGCTCTGCAATGCAATGTAATATAGTCTTGCTGGACTGTAAGCTTACATGACAGCTAGCTGCTTGGCTTAGTGGTAACGCATTGTGCTGGATTAGAGATATGGAGGTTGAGGGTTCGAACCCCACCGGAAGCCATGTTGATTTTCAAAATTATATCATATGCAGTGTTCCTTGGACAACTTAAAATGCCATGTATGTCATTTATTATCAATGGCAAATGTGCTGGATTAGAGATATGGAGGTTGAGAGTTCGAATCCCACTTGAAGCGATGCTGATTTTCAAAATTATATCACATGCAGTATTCCTTAGCCAAGTTCAAATACCATGTATGTCATTTAGTATCGATGGCAAATGTGCTGAATTACAGATATGGAGGTTGGGGGTTCGAACCCCAGTCCAAGCCATGTTGATTTTCAAAATTATATCATATGCAGCATTCCTTGGCCGACTTAAAATGCCATGTATGTCATTTAGTATGAATGGCAAATGTGCTGAATTACAGATATGGAGTTTGGGGGTTCGAACCCCAGTCCAAGCCATGTTGATTTTCAAAATTATATCATATGCAGTGTTCCTTGGCCAACTTAAAATGCCATGTATGTCAATTAGTATGGATGGCAAATGGGCTGAATTACAGATATTGAGGTTGGGGGTTCGAACCCCAGTCGAAGCCATGTTGATTTTCAAAATTATATCATATGCAGTGTTCCTTGGCCAACTTAAAATGCCATGTATGTCATTTAGTATGAATGGCAAATGTGCTGAATTACAGATATGGCGTTTGGGGGTTCGAACCCCAGTCGAAGCCATGTTGATTTTCAAAATTATATCATATGTAGTGTTCCTTGGCCAACTTAAAATGCCATGTATGTCAATTAGTATGGATGGCAAATGTGCTGAATTACAGATATTGAGGTTGGGGGTTCGAACGCCAGTCACAGCCATGTTGATTTTCAAAATTATATCATATGCAGTGTTCCTTGGCCAACTTAAAATGCCATGTATGTCATTTAGTATGCATGGCAAATGTGCTGAATTACAGATATGGAGGTTGGGGGTTCGAACCCCAGTCAAAGCCATGTTGATTTTCAAAATGATATCATATGCAGTGTTCCTAAAGCCGGGCATACACTGTGCGATATTTTCACTCATGGGTCTTAAGCTTCTGCTCACACTGCACGATGGAATTTCACTGTTTAAAAGTTCACAGCTCACGACTCATGTCCTCACACTACACGAGCCGACAGTCGGATGCGAGGGAAATACTTCCACCGTACGACGCGACAGGCGTGTTTCCCCGGTCTGCAGAGGAGGGAACGTGCGCACCTGAGGTGGAGATGAGGTCGTGCTGAACAGCGGATCGCACGGCCCTATTCATTTGTGCATGTGAAGTGTCAAATCGGGTCGTAGCACTGCTTTAACTGTGCGATTTACGCACGAGCCACGACCAGAATTTCAAACCGTTTTGATTTTCTTGCGACCCTGCGATTGCACGATCGTGAGGCGAAATCGCTTGTCGTTACCCCATGTACACTGCACGATGAGAGACTCACGATTGACCTGCGATTGAGCAAGAAATCGGCCCGACTCTCAAAAAGTCGTGCGAGTGCCAAATCGGGGCGAAATCGGGGCAAAAGTCGCACAGTGTAAGCCCAGCTTTAGCCAACTTCAAATATCATGTATTCAGGGCTCTAAATTAACACACGCCAACACGCCAAACACGGGTGAAAATTAATTTTGGCCGGTGGAGAAAAATACCTACCCGCCCATTTGGCTAGTAGCGCCTGAGTAGCCTACAGTAAATTGTGAACGGTAAACGGCGGCTTGTATGACAATGATACGGCGAGATTTCCTACACAAACACTCCCGTCGTGACCCCACCCCACCGTGAGCTTTCCGAAGCAGCAGCCACTCCGTGCTGCTGTTGCGCGCGCCAGGACAGAACGCATTTCAGAACTTTTGTGCGCTCACACTAATTTGACAGGCAGATCTCCCCTGCTCCTGTCGCTTTCGCGCTACCACTTTTAACGTCACTATTAGGACTACTGTTACTATTAGCATTCACCGACACCGGCACCTTGCTCTAACAGGCTGCCTTTTTAAGCTGCGAGGACGAGTTTCAATAACAGGAGTGTTGTGGAACGAAATAGCGACAAGGGCAGAGGAGGAGAACGGGCTGTCAGAGTAGTGTGAGCGTAGCTGTCAGTTGTCTTCTGAAATGTTTCAAGTCCTGGCGCAAATAAGTTGGAAAGCCCACGCCATCGGAAAGAAGGGCAGACCTTATGCCCGTGCGAGTAGGCTACGCTATGGAAGTAGGCTAACAAAGAAAGCAAACATTTCCGTGATATTATTTTCTTAGTTAAACATATCGTAGGTTTCTTGTTATTTTGTTGCGCATGGTAGAGAGGAGCTCCTGGAGGAAATAATGGTGCCCATAGCATCATACTGTAGGCTAGGCCACATAAACACACAATAGGCACACACGACATCATATCCATTATTGCACAACGTGTGTGTGTGTGTGTGTTGACTCCTCTCCTCCTCTACTTTTCCTCTCATCTCTTCTCCCTCCTTGGAGTGTGAGGTTTTGTCGTGTTTAGCTGTGTGTTTGGTTTAAAGGTCTGTTGTGTGTGGCTGGTGATTCATTGTTTTCAGAGGTAAAAATAAGATAAAAAATAAAGCAGAAGTTTAAAAAAAGTATATAGGCCTATAATATGCTTATTATAGACCTAGTATGTAGGCCTATAGTGTTTATGTGTTGTGGAAATTTGAATAAAATAACCACAATAATAATAATAGGCCTAATTAAAAAAAAACACAACTAGCCTAACGCATAGCCTATTTTGGCAAGATTAAAAAATGGCTAGTTGAACTTCTGTTTGGCTGGTAAGAAAAAATGTCTACTAGCCAAATTGGCTGGTGGTGGAAAAAGTTAATTTAGAGCCCTGCATGTATTGTATGTCATTTAATATCAGTCACAAAGGGGCTGGATTACAGATATGGAGGTTGTGAGTTCGAATCCCGCTCGAAGCCATGTTGATTTTCAAAATTATATCATATGCAGTGTTCCTTAGCCAACTTAAAATACCATGTATGTCATTTAGTATATCCCCAAAACGCAGAGCTACAACACTTTCAAGATGGCTGAATCCAAGATGGCTGAATTGTTTGGCCCATAACTTCTGACTGGGTGGATGGATTTTTCCCAACATTTCTATTAGCTTTGTTTTCTCAATAGTACTTTGTTTCATCTCTGCCCCAAAAGGCAAGCCCGCTTCCAGCATTTTCTGTGAGAATGCATTTCTAGTTATTATTATTATTATTATTATTATTATTATTATTATTGATTTATTTTCTTCCAGATATAAAGTTTTTTTGTGATTGTATGTGTGAATAGAATATGGCTTGATTGAAAAAAGTTGATACTCATGATCCTTCATTCATAAACTCAAAGTTGCAAGTTGGGTCCTAAATATAGACTTTATGCAGCCTCATTTGTGTATAGGTATCCTAGGTATCTTTGTGCTTCAGGGGTATTCTGAAAAAATCAAGTTGAATGATATCCCAGGCTTTATTTAGAATAACTTGTAACAATAAATGATGTTTCATTGCAACTTGGAGGGCATTTCCACCCTTTATCTTAAAAAAACCTGAATTTTGCTGTCCATGGGCTAAAAGTGTGTTTATGACATAGTATGTCTTTAATCCGGTAACCAAATATTTAGCTCACCAGCTCCTCCTCTTAATGCTGAATCCATGCATACATCATATGTTAAATTTGGTTAAACTAATAAAAAGTTATAGCAGTTTATATATTTTAGAGCGCCCCCCTCAGGCCATCTGTGTGTTTGACACTCGAACCCAAATTGTTCTGTAGACCCTAAACTTCAACTTGGAAGTGAAAACCAAACTTTAACACCAATTTGAAATGACAGAGAAAAATTGCACATGCCTACGACTCCACTATAATCACAATTATTAATCACGATTATTGATTTTCGCAGATTTTTTTTTTAATGATGGCAAAATGAAATATAACCAAGAATGAATTATATACGAGATGAGTAAAATAAAATGAATTGTAGTAATTATGTAAAAGGCAATAGCATGAAAGATTTCTGGCCAGAAACACCAGCCGTTCTGGCTTCAAGGATGTTCTTGAAGGTAGGTCACTATTGCCACGATTAAATGCAGATTGAAATCACGATTTCAATATCACGATTTTCGATTATTTTCGATTAATTGTGCAGCCCTACAAGGCGGTGTCCCGTTGTTGGTAAGGCGGCAGCCTTAGCCAGAAAGCGCTGTGGGAAACACTGCAAGATATTGTTTGCTTTGTGTTAACTCTTCTGTGATACTATCTGGACTCCAGTCCTAATCCACAGCCACAGCCATACCAGCAACTCGCATGACAGAACTGGCATTTTGCATTTGCTTTCTTGGTCAGGCTCTTGAGCCTTCTCAACAGTGATGCACACTGGTCCGGAGAGAACTGCAAACGTGGTGCCAATGAGCGCAAAACGGTTTGGGGGTTTCAATAACGTCATTAATGGTTCTAGCGCAGATTGGCATTTGTACGGCAAGTAAGAACAGCCTTGTAGAATGCCATTTTCATGCGTGGCATGCATATGGAGCTTTATGAACTACTGCATTTCAAACGGTTTCAATAAAATACCTAACAAGGAGTCATTCTTATGAAGTGCTACTAACCAAGCCTGCCAACAGGTAATTTATAGACTGATCATATTTTTCTCCCTGTAGGTCCACCTCGCCCGTGGCTTTTCAGTGTGAAAAAGAAGGCTTCCACATGGTTGCACCGATGTTCGCTGTGAGTAGTCAGAGATTCTTTACCATAGGTCCTGTCAGAAACCTGGACAGAAGAGGACCCAATAGCTCAAGTTCAAGTTCAGATTGCTTTATTTAAGGGATTCGGGGGTAAGGGAGTACCGGTGAACTGTCCGGGTGCTGTGTGTGTTTGTTCCCCAAAGAGCGAGCTGCGTCTCGGTAGAAGGATGGTGAAGTATCCGGGCTCGCTCGTCTGGGGGTTGGAGTCCTGGGGAACACACACACACACACACACACACACAACAGCAAGATTATTCCAAAGCAGAAGTTCAGACAAGGGCTTGGTTAAATACACACTGTTTTTCTCAGTTAAGCGTGAGGGGTGTAGTAATATTTTAGAGGGGAGAATGTGCACAAGATGAAGGCGCGTACAAGGTGCGCGCGTAAAACCGACTTACCGGTAAGTGGTGACGGGAGAATTCTGGCCTTATTGAATATCGTGACAGGCCTAGGTGATGTGTTCTCTGAAGGGGGCGTGGGTAAGCAATCGAGTTTTGTTTTGTTTTGTACATTAAAGTAGAAAGCCACAGCACCAGAAACATGGCTGCCCAGCATTATATCCAGACTATTATCCAGACTGTAAAATAATGTCATTTCTGTCTGGACTCAAATATGCCACTCAACTTTGAGCATGTGTATTGCTCCACAGGACCCCGGATACACAGAGCCAGCAAGATTTATTCATGTGTCAAAGTCATATTTTACCTTCTACTGGTATATATTTACCTCCAATACACCTAGGTAAGCATATCATGTCTTCTTTTATGTCTCTCTAGATTGTTATGGCTTTACCACACCCATATGGAAAGAATGTATTAAAATCATACACGATATTCAGTTTCCTATATAAAGTGAAAATGAATATACATTTGTGTGTAACGTCAAACATATAAAAGTTTTGCAACTTCAAAAGCTGTATATGACAACAGTCCGTCATGGAGTATCACCACATAGCAAAAGTACTCCGTATTGGATCCGCTCCGCAGTCCATCCTCCGGAGGTCATCCGCTGGAACAGATCTGCCAAACAGATCCGTATCGGCGTCCACTTGCACGCCGCGTATTATCTGGCCCGGAGGCTTGGCGCGGACTCAAAAAGGACCTGTTTGTCACCCAGATCCACGTGCAAAAGCTTACCTCCGCAGTGAGCCCTTTTCGGAGGCACGACATCCGAGGCGGACTCATTCCGTGTCCACTTATTGCATCCGTCACGGATCCACAATTTTTATCAGTTAAAAACGGACCCATTCCGGACTCATAGATGTTCCGGGACGGGACCATTTTGGATCCGTGTTAATGACGTTACTTTCTTATTATGCTATAATCCCAATAAACACTACACCAGTTAAGCATTCGTTTCAAACAGCATTTAGATTAAATTCTACAGATAACACAGGTAGACACAATTTAAATAAGCTCCCAAGAAAAAAACACAACCTGACGAAGAACTTAACTCATCATGACTTTTTATTTATCTTGACATGGCTCACTGTCATGTTGAACAATCGCTTGCCATGGCTGCCTTCCTCTCTCCTCAGTCGACGGGGAAACATCACACCAGCGCTCCGATCTGAAAAGGCAACAGGTGTAGAGCTAAACTTAGCTTTCATGTGAATTTCGTAGGGATGACAGTCAGAGATTGCATCACAATATTGGATATATATATATATATATATATATATATATATATATATATATATATATATATATATATATATGGATAATATTGGATTTTCTTTCTTTTTTCAGCTTCAAAATGTAATGCTTTCTCCCCATAGACAGCCCTCTGGTCCTTTTGTTGATTTGTCATCCAGTCATATGTTCCAATACTTTTGCTCACTCTAAAAATGTTGTGATGTAATACAAAATGGCCATGAATCCAAAATTATTCAACATATCCAGCTTTAAATACCAAACTTTTTGTCATACACATCGTTGTGTCTCAAACCCAATTATTGTCGGTGGACAATAATAAAAGCAAGAACATTTGGTTTGCTGTTCCAAAACTTAAGGTGGGGACTGTAAATCCAGTCAGAACCTCTGGCCAGCCCATGAAACAATTGCTTGAGGGGAAAACAAGCAGTTTCATGGGTGGGCCAGAGGTTTCTGACTGGATCTATACGCATAAAGGGCAGATTACAGTTCAGGGGTGAGTTTCTCAAAAGGGAAGTTGTTAGCCTGTTAGCAACTTTGGTAGTTGCCAATGGGAAAATGCATTGAAAGCAACGAAGTAGCTAATGTAGTAAGCAACTTTGGTTTCGAGAAATTCACCCCAGCAATGGTGCCTGTTGGTTACGGTCGCTAACCACTGTTGATGTTATAGATCTGCGCACGAGGTCTCATGTCGTTAGCCACATTTGGCTACATAGCTACAAGGCTACAGTACAGTAGTCAGACTGCAGGCATTGTGCCGCGAGTGCTAAACTGATGTATTGTTTGTTTGTTACTTACTAATTCAGTCATTGTAGCTTCATTTATTTACACACACTAGAAAGAAAGCGGTCGTATTCCACAGAATATTGACAGCTTGGCTCTCGTAAACTACTGTGCCGCCACGAGAACAAGGAAGTAGCGAGACGACCAATCACAACGCCTTTTCTCTGCGACCTTCGCAACCGTCTGTCGCTTAGTCAGGATTTTTTTGAGGCGCGACGACGGTTGCAGAGCTTCTGCGCGGGGGGCGTGGTCACGCACAAACGGTTTCACAGGCTCTGCAACCGTCAGCGCCAATAAGTATAAATTGGCCTTAAACGGCGTGATGTCATGCATGGCATGTGGTTTTTGTGCACCTCGCCTCAAAGTGTGGAACATGGACCTAAACTGACCGTACTTCCTTGTAAATTTGGTTCAAAATATGTCATTCTTACAGAAATCCTCACATGATTGAAAAAAAATGGGCGCACATGCCAAAATTGGTCGCACTATGGAGCCCTGTCAAAGTGTTTCCAGAATGACAGAAACTTGTTAATTGTCACTTTCACTGACGGTGCATACTCACCGAAAGCGCGGACGTCCACTTCACGTCCACTTCACGTGTCCGGTATCAGTCCGAAATGGTTAGAATACATGAAAACAGATCATGCCTTGCACAGAGAAGCGCGGTGTAAGCGCGGCGCATGTCCGGCCTGACCGGACATGTCCGCGATACTCATTGAAAATAGAACTCGGGTCTATTTTTCTGCGCGGACATCCGCATTCAATGAGCAGCTTCCATTGAAAATGAATGGCTGGTGCCCACGGATAGAACGTGAACACTGACTGTGCAGTGTGCAAGGCAGCCCGCGAACCTCTCGGACTTGCAATGCTCCCGGACACGTTAAGCGAACACGAATATCTTGGTGTGTATGTACCGTAAGAAGTCATGAGAGATGTCTAATTTCTGGATGGAGCTAATACTTTCGTCTTCAACCGTACAGTAAGACAGTACATTTAAAGGGGTTCTATGTAGGATTAAAAGTTTGATTCATCCCTGTCCCGAGTCAGCCAATGCTTATCTGAGTCATTAGTAAGTTAAAAATAACTCTCGCGACCACTTTCACGGTCCGTCTGCTGAGAACCCCAAATGTAACTTTGACAGAGCAGTCCGCAACGAGTGTCGTGGGAAACATTTCAGTTACTTCTCATACGAAAAATCGCGTTACAACCCGTATTCAGATTTGTATCAACTGCTACCATTCTGTGATGAAAAACACCGTTCTCACACCGTGCTTATTTAAACAGCATTTTTTCATGACAGTGTAGATTTTGAGACAGGCATACCCCACGCACCGTGCAAGCTACGTCATCTTACATTGTGCCCCTTTAAAATAATAAGTAATACAGACCAGAGATGTTAACCGATAGTCGACCGGATCAACATTAACCGATTAAAATTTTCTGCCACCGGTTAACGGATTGTAATAATAATAATAATTATAATAATAATTTCCTCCCAAAAAGCCCCCTAAAAAATATAATTTTGAGGTTTTAGTACAATAATTCAGTATTTTCCATTAGGCAACAGTGGCTGGACATGGCAGGTCCTGTCTGCGCAGCAAAAAAAAAAGGCCTATATGAAAAATAAAAATTAAAAAAATCAGTGCTGTGCAAATCAGGCACGCGAACGTTGTATAATTTAAGATTACCGGTTAACCGGTTAACCACCGGTTAATGAGTCTCAGTAGCCGGTTAAGAGTTTTTTCAATTTTCACCATGCCTAATACAGACATTACAGTATTACAGACATGAGTACAGACATTTACTGATCATAAGTTATTATTGTACTGAAGAGTTACTTATACTTTATTTCCTTGACAGAAATAGTCTGAAAGTTGTTATAAAATGTTATATTGGTTTTTTTATGTGACTTAAAGGGACACTGTGCAGGAAATGGTCAAAAAAGGTACTGCAACTATGCTGCTCATTGAAACTGGGTTAGCTATTGCAAAACTTGGTCTTTACATGAAAGTTTACTAAGTAATAAACAAATATTTTCTAGTATGGTCCAAGTAGAGTCATTTTTGCAGCTAAAAATGGATAATTTTGGAAATTCAAAATGGCGGACCATGAAGAAGATCCCCCTTTTCATGTATGAAAAGTGCCATTTTTCCCGTCATAATGAATGCTTAGAATTTGATGGTGGTGGTAAGCATTCATGAAAAAGGTAACATTAGTGAATGGGCAGCATTTATTCTGGAAATAAACAACTAAAAATCTCACACAGTGTCTCTTTAACAAAATCAACTCTGAAAATAGATGGTGAATGGTTAGTGTGCCACCCACCTAATTAAGATTTCCTGTGTCGGTTTCTTGTTTTTAACATTTGTGCCAGATTTCTGCAAATTCAGATGTGTTGCTCTACCTTGTCACTAAAAAGGCAAACCATGTTTCATTAAAAGTAGTGCTGCTTGGGCCTCAAATTGTCTGATTTCTAGAGGTGCACCGAAATGAAAATTTGTGGCCGAAACCGAATAATAATTAATCACTTGGCTGAATACCGAAACCGAATATAACAATTCAGTTAAAAGTTATCAAAAGTTAGATTTTTCACTATTTTTAAATATTGCTTAAATCTACGGCTTACAATAAATGTTTAGACATGTTTTTTTGAAGAAAATAAATGTGTATTTGAAGTCTTCAAATGTTAGAGTAGAACTGATATTAGTTTAATTAATACCCATTTTCAATTCATTTTCTATTCGGCCTCCGATTCGGCCACTCAATTGGCTTTTGGCCGAAAACCGAAATTGTCTTTTTTTGCGTTTTCGGCAGCCAAATTTTCGGTGCACCTCTACTGATTTCACATGGAATGGTCCAAATGTTTGTGGTCTGACTGTGTTAAACTGTCTGATTTTATAGCGCCGGGGATATGTCCCGAAAGGTGAGAAGGATTACTTATTATAACAATAACAATTATTACAATGACAATAAACTCTCGAATCTCGAAAGTCAAGAGTCTATCTAAAACATTGCCCACAAACGCACATAATATTAGCAGCACAGAGTATATGACATAATAGACACAGACATACAGTATAATTGAAGACCGGCAATTATGGAAAGAATCCTTGACTTTATTGAATGTAAAACCATTGGAACTATAATCAAATAAATACACATCGGTAGACTACACACAACGCCAGAAATTCCAGAGAGTTGGTCTCTCAATCTAGGGGTTGCAGATTCGAATCCCTCCTGACCTCTCCCCACATCTCCATCCATGGCTTAAGTGCCCTTGAGCAAGGCACCTATCCCCACATTGCTCCAGGGAATGTAACCAATACCCTGAAAATAATAACTAAGTCACTTTGAATAAATGAAAGCGTCAGCTAAGTGCAATGTAATGTAACTCCTTAGTGTTGCCAAGTCATGAGCTTTCTTTTGTTTCAGACATAAATGTTTCAGTGATGTAAACTCTGTCTTTCATTTTATCCTTTACCATGTCAGGTGAAAGGTAAAACTTTTACATGTCTGAAACAAAAGAAAACTATAATGACTTCATCTAAAAAGGAGACGTTATAAATGTAATAAATCCGCTTAGTGTTGCTTTCAGTCCTTCAGCTATGTTCTGTGTCCCTAAGCAGGTGCTCATATGGGTCATTGATCCTTTAAAGGCCGATCTCAACGAGATGGACAACTATGCATATTCTCCTGGAAAGGTAGGTACACATAGGAACCAGCAGTTTTTATCTTAACACCAATTCCTGTCCAGGGATGAAAATTAGCCTTATGGCTATAATCTGGCTCAATTGTATGTTGTGCACTGTTCCTGTCAAATAAACAATAAATGAAATGAACTGAAGCAGTTCACGTTAACACGGCTATGAATTTATGATTAATTTAAAATGCTGGATGTTATCTCTTGGATTAGCAGCAACATTACAAGTGAACAAAGTTATACCCAGTATGTCAGCAAGTTGCACGTAATGTAACAAAAAGAATCTTTACTATGTATTAGTATATCTATATTGAATTCTGCTATTTTATTTATGTACTGTATATATCGTAGCCCAGTGGTTCCCAAACTTTTTCAGAACTTTGGAAGATTTTCGCAACCCCCACCCACCATATTCTTAGCGTAACAAAAGAATGCTTAATAGTGCAACGGTTTCTGATACAAGCATGAAAATTGGTACACATGTAGCCAAAGGCATTCTAAAAAGAACTGGATATGGAGCCATCGTGACATGGTGGCCATAGCAGCCATTTTTCAAAATGGCCGCCAGCAACAATAGTTTTCTTATGAGTAATGGATATACTGACATTTTAGACATATTTACCATTCATACTACTTGGTAAATGTCTGATGGCATTATTAGCCAGAGTGTATTTAGCTGGCACTGAACCCCATGCCGAGTTTCACAGCAGTGCTGTTGCCAGTGTGTCCTTGCTGTGCTTAAACATCCACTCTATTACATGTCCATTCATGGAATGGTTCAGAATCTTTTTAAATCAGGAGGTTCTACAGAAGACAAAAAGACTGTATAAAGAAAGATTAAAAACATGATCAAAGACTGTAAAGCTGCATACAAACGTAAACTTGAGGGTTTCGTCAACAGTGACCCAAGACGAGCATGGCAAGGGGTAGACAATGAACTTGACATGGCAAAGGGGCTGTAGACAATGAACTTGACATGGCTAATAAATTAAATGACTTTTATTGTAGGTTTGACGCACATGATTTTAAATTAGAGCAGCATTTGATTACCTCAGAGGTTAGAGGTATGGATTGTGCAAGTATGGACATTTCTGTCGAGGATGTCAAACTGCCTTTCAGAAGAACAAACCCATGCAAAGCTACTGGGCCTGATGGTGTCAGTAACAGGACTTTAAAAATGTGTGCAGAGGATCTGGCGCAGCCCTTTCAAAGTCTTTTCCAGTGGTCCATAGACAGTGGTGTGGTCCCCAGTCTGTGGAAACAATCACTGATAGTCCCAGTGCCTAAAAACAATAGACCTAAAGAACTCAATGACCTGCGCCCTGTCGCACTCACATCCACTGTTATGAAATGTTTTTTAAAAATTGTGCTAAACCAACTTCTCTCTGAAGTGTCACACTTAACTAGAGCCCAACCAGTTTGCTTACAGGGCCAAGAGGGGGGTCGAAGATGCTCTTCTTACCCTGACGAACAATGTGCTTGAGCATCTTGAACAGCCAAAGAGTCTGGTCAAAATTGTTTTCATTGATTTTAGCGGTGCCTTTAACACAATTCAACCTCATTTGACGGTGAGGAAGTTATTGGACCTAGGTGTCAACCCCAGCCTGATATTGTGGATTAATGATTTTTTAACTGAACGTAGCCAACAAGTAAGATTTAACTCCCACATCTCCTCGCTGAAAACTATTAACACTGGAGCACCACAAGGTTGCGTTATTTCACCAATTTTATACACACTGTACACTAATGACTGCCAGGCATCCTCCCCAGCTCACACTTTTTTTTAAGTATGCGGATGACAGGACTGGTGGGATTTTTACATCCAAACATTTTATCTGTTGAATGTTTTGAAAGGGATGTTGATGGTTTTATCAGGTGGTGCACAGACATTTTTTTACAAGTGAATGTTAAAAAGACAAAAGAAATGGTGATAGATTTTAGCAAAAAGCCAATGTCCATCTCCCCATCTAAGATCAACGACGAACAGATAGAGAGGGTCTCATCATATAAGTACCTAGGGATTGAGATAGACGACAGAATGTCTTTTAACCCCTTAGCGCAGAGCCTATGTGATAACCTTACTGTCACCAAAATTGTAATAGCTATGTCTTAATCGCTTACTTAAGGCTCTCGGTAGTGTCATAGCAATGATGTTAAGATGTAGTTGAGTATTTTCAGCAAATAGTGAATAGGCCCGCCGGCGACCCCATCTGCAGTAAGAGGCTACTCAATGTGCACAGAACAAATGTAAGGAGTTGCAACAGAGAATGTTCTTTCTTAGGAAGGATTTTTAACTAGACTGCAGTATTCTCCAATTATTTTACCAATCACTTTTACAAAGTATTTTATCATTTGGACTTATCTGTGTCTATGGCAATATGTATGTGCAGTCGGCCAGCAGGGTGATTGGTGTTGACCAGACAAGCATGTCTACAGTACAGTTGTACAACGAGCTTATTTTAAGAAAGATGGACCAAATGTTAACTGACCCTGCACATCCCCTCTACCCAAAGTTTTTATGGAGCACTAGGTCAAATGACAGACTCCTGCAAAGAACAATCAGGACAGTAAGATATCAAAAGTCATTTACCCAGAGCGATCAGGCTAATAAGGGAATCTGTGCGTGACGTCACTGTTTACATTTCTCATTCTTCCGTGTGGCAAGAAAGAGCTTGGTCACTTCACCTTGTGTTGTGAAAACACTACAAACACGTCCATAAGGTAAGCCTCATGACTTATTAAAGAACTGTGCAATGAAATCTAGTTCCATATCACACCCGGTATAATTCCATCCTATTTTTAAAACGTCTGAAATAGCATGTGAAAGACTCGTAGCCATCAGAAACCTAGTTGGCTCTGAGTTGCATACACACTCACGGTAGCCCTACATCACCTCAACACTACAAAGTAAAGACCGTTATTCGCAATTGCTTTAGGCAACCTAGAATAGTGTTCATCTGTTTGGTGTAACAGCCCGCTTTTATGACAAGTGGAATACACTGGAATCTGATCTTGACGTTAGCTAGCAAGCTAACAAAATAGCTAGTTTCCCAGAGCTATGTGCTCTGCACGTTTTCCCTTCATTTGTCCACGTTAAGTAACTGATATTGCAACTTATAACATTTGGTGTGCCATTGGTATGCAAACAGCTATGTAATAAAATGAAAATCAGTTTATCAATTTCCAATGTTTGGGCTTGCAGCTGGTGACGGTAGATAATGATAGCCTTATCCCGGGTGTTGTGTGGAACTAGATTTCATTGCACAGTTCTTTAATGTGTCATGAGGCTTATCTGGGTGTGTTTGTGACATGAAAAACGAGTATACTGTGTATTTATGTGACCAACTACTAGGGCTGGGTTCAAAAGATTGAATCGCGATCCGATATCGATTTGCGTTCGAAAAGGGCAATATCGATTCACAACTTTGTGGATCGATCTTTTGTAGATCATTATAGGCGCTATTTTCTCAACCACATCCTGTAGCTCTCTACAGTTTCCCACTTATTTCTCACATACCATTTTTGTTTTGTTTGTGGTCAAAGGCTGAGATATTTAGGATTTCATAGTCGGTCTTAGAATTCTAGGCATGAATGGGTTAAAGTGACAACCCAGCAATACAAAAGATCGATATCGAATCGCAACCTTCTGGATCGAAATCAAATCCCCTATTTATTTTAATGTGGTTTGTCCAGCGTCTACTGTCTATGTGTTGTAGTATGTCTTGAGGAGATGTGAAATGTTGACCACTTGAGTTTCCCCCCTGAGGGATAATTAAGTTTACCTTGACCTTGGCCTTGCTGATATACTGTAGGAATTGTTGTAATTGTTCACTTTTTTGAACATTAAGGCCATTTTCTGAGTGGCCTTCAATGTTTTAGAGTCCCCCTCACCGTTCATTTCATGTTTGCTGCAGTCTCTGTTATTTGGCTTATTTGCATTTGATCTCAACCAGCTTTCGAATGGCTGTCTATGGGCACCTGCAACTCTGTTCTTAAAATCACCTTTAACATTTGTTTTCAAGAATATGCAACTCACCAAGTGATCAGCAATATTCACAAGTGTTGTTAACAATTTTTGTAGCGAAATATGGCATCTGTGGTGTTTTATGGGCGTTTTATGTAACAATTTGTAATTAAGTTTAACTTTCACTTTAGCTTTCTTTCACAAAATGGCAAATAAAAAATGACAGAAGCCATATTTCACCTTGAAAATTGTTAGGGACTGCTAGTGAACACCCCTAACCACTTTGTGAGCTGTAGACTTTTGAAAACAAATGTTTAAAGTGATTTTAAGAACAGAGTTGCAGGTTCCCATAGACTCTAAAGCTGGTTGAGATAAAATCCAAATCAGCCAAATAACAGAGACTGCAGCAAACATGAAATAAACGATGAGGGGGATTTTAAAACATTGCAGACCACTCAGAAAATGGCCTTAATGTTCAAAAAAGTGGAGTTCCCCTTTAAATCACATGTTAACAAAGATAAAAACTTTGATTTTGACCATCGGACTGCCATCTTGAAAGAAACAGTGATACTATACTGTCTATTAAGTATAAAATGAGATAAAAGGATGCTTCTGATTAATTCCAAAGAAAAATGACTGATTTGACACCCAATATCACCTATATCAGATAAATCATACAAGTGACGGCTGCCATCTTGAAAATGGCAGCCATCTTGAAAATGGCAGTCATCTTGAATATTCATGACAACTTTTCAATTATCCATACGACATTTACCAAGTGGTATGAATGGTAAATATGTCTAACATATATTATATCCTAGAAAACTGTTGTTGCTGGTGGCCATTTTGAAGAATGGCTGCCATGGCCACCATGTTAAAAGTTCACAATGGCTCCATATCCAGTTCTTTTTGGAATGCCTTTAGCTATATGTGTATCATTTTTCATGCTTGTATCATCACAAACTGAACGATTCCTTTATATTTTGGAGCTAAGCTATTGAACTGTGAGGCCTAAGGTAGGGATGCAAATTATCGATTGATTAATGAATTAATCATTAGTTGAAGCGGCGTTTTTCACCTGAGTTTCAGTGCTTCAATAGGGCCTTTAAAAATATCAGCTAAATAGTTGAGTTAATATATTACATTACATTATGATAATTGTATTGTTTTTAGGGCTGGGACGATTAATTAATCACACAAAAATTGTGATTTCAAAAATTAACTCATTTTAATGATAGTTCTGGATTAGACCAGTGGATGGCAATATTATGCCTGATGGTAAACAGTCTGCTGAAACTGAGAAGAGATCTCTCTTCTTTTAAAAATAAACAACATTTTTAGATTAAGCTTATTTTGTCATTATTCAAAATCCATGTGAAAAAAAATACTTTTTACTGTTCTCAAGTCAGATATTTAAATGCGATTTAAATGAGATTCATTTGATTAATTAATTTCAAAGCCTGTAGATTAATTTGATTAAAAAATGTAATCGAATCCCAGCCCTAATTGTTTTATTTTATATTATAACATTCCTCAAGTAATTATGCATTAGGAAAAGAAAACAGGAATGTTTTTTTCTGGTAAAAAAAGAAAATACATTCTTTAATTTAGAATAAAAAGAAACATCCACAACATTTCTCTGCCTCAAGGTTACAGCAAAATAGAATGAAACGTTCACAGGGTCCCTGAACACAACATAAAACATTACAGGGCCTCAAAGAAGAACGATCAAATAAAGTAGTGATCAATATTACCCTTTCCTATCTGAAATGTGGCTATACAGCTCATATCACAACTTGACCTAGGCTTAGGTTCTATATATTTTTGTTCAGGAAAATTAGCATGTTAACGTGCTCAGGGGTAAGGCGTGTGCACATCATATATACAGGTCCTTCTCAAATAATTAGCATATTGTGTTAAAGTTCATTTTTCCCCATAATGTAATGATAAAAAAATAAGCTTTCATATGTTTTACATTCATTGCACACCAACTAAAATATTTCAGGTCTTGTTTTGTTTTAATATTGATGATTTTGGCATACAGCTCATGAAAACCCAAAATTTCCATCTCACAAAATTAGCATATCATGAAAAGGTTGTCTAAACAAGCTATTAAAGTGTACCTCCGGGATTTTGGACACCAGACCTCATGTCCGAGTCAGCCAGGGTGTAAACAATGTGTCCAGAACGTTTTTTTCACATTCCATGTAGTCCTTTTGAATTCTCATATCCATGTTGCTAAGCTAGCGCAAGTGAACGGAGATGGTAGTAGCCTGCCCCCAAAAATAGTCTTATCCGGTTGCAACAACATTCAAAACAACCCCATTATTATGCCAGACTGCAAGTGTAAATACTTGTCTTGATAGAATGAAGTTTGAAATTAAACCAACATTGCAATCATGTTTGATCACCATCAGTAATTTGTGTTCCGGTTTGAAAGCTTGACAGCCGCGGAGTGATATTCCTAGTACAAATCCTAGCTTCGTTTGACACATCCATAACTTTTCCATAGAGCGAACTCCAACATCTTTGAAGTTTGTAAAACTGAACGGTTTTCCCCTCTCCCTGACCTCGCTCGCAAACATCAAGAGTAATGCTTTCTGTCCGACTTTGTAAACCTTTCGTAACATTGAAACATGCCATAACAATGTTTGGTTGTTACTAGATGACCCGTGTGTCTACACAGCATGTTGGCGAACAGAACGCACACTCTTCTCCCTTTCATCCTCCCATTCCATCTCGTCTCAAAAAAACATTCCATGTAATAATAACTAGAGCTACGAGTGACATATTTCACAATGTCAAGCCAGATCACATAGCGTTGCGTAACGTATGAATCCATAAGAATACGGCAAGTCATGTGTAATGCCATTTGTCACAGCAATTACACAAAATAACAGTAAAGCATTACAACATGCCAATCCAAAAGGGTAACTTCTAGCCCAAGTTTTGGCTAACGTAGGCGAAGCCATTATACCACTGGGCTACCATCATAGAAGCAGAAAGCATAGCAAACCTGTTCTTCGGAGACTGTTGGTGCCGCGGACACTTTTAGAGTTTTCTGTGTAGGTATTAGACTTCGAGAAGGACTTTGTGAAGTCGTCGGGACCGAAATGGTCACTGCAAAGCACCGGGGTAGCTTACGGAGCGTCTCCATCGGTGTGTTGATGTAGCCCTGCAGCCAGGAGCCAGAGTTTGGTTCTTTCAACATCTTTCACGGAAACCAATGGAAACTTGCCGATACCCATCTGTGGGCTTTATTATTGCAGTTGGTATATACACACTGATGTACCATGGTGCGATGTCGTTGGGTTTTAATCCACTATTCGATCCGAAAGCAGTTGTAGAACTAGCCTTGATTTCCAATGTCTCTTGCGGGTCCCTGTAGTGGGTGGGTGGGCTACATCACAACTGAAGAGAGCAAAGTAAAATTCCGCCGACCCCGAGAAAATAGTCTCTCAACATGGCAAAATCCATGCAGTGCAAGGTTGGTTTAATTTCAAACTTCATTCTACTAAGACAAACATTTACACTTGCAGTATGGTATAATAACGGTTTTGTTTTGAATGTTGTTTAAACGGCTATTTTTGGGGGCAGGCTACTACCATCTCCGTTCACTTGCGCTAGCTTAGCAACATGGATATGAGAATTCACAAGGACTGCATGGAATGTGAAAAAAACGTTCTGGACACATTGTTTACACCCTGGCTGACTCGGAAATGAGGTCTGGTGTCCAAAATCCCGGAGGTACACTTTAACCTAATCATCTGAATTAACCAATTAACTCTAAACACTGGTTAAAGCTTCCTGAGGCTTTAAAAAGTCTCAGCCTCTTTCTTTACTCAAAACCGCAGTCATGGGTTAGACTGCTGACCTGACTGTGTTTAACATTGAAGTCAATGGCAGTGGCATTGCATGAGGGTTATGAAAGCCCAGATATCATTGATGCTTAGCTGTCAGCTGTTTGTTGTTCTTTGATCTGGTGACCCACACTTCCCTCTTCATTATACTCCATAGATTTCCATACCAAGTTTTTCTAGTTTTGAGAAAAATCAATTCTAATTTGCCAGACAGAACTTTCCATTGACTTTGAATGGGGTTTCATGTCTGGCAAATTAGAATTGATTTTTCTTAAAAATAGAAAAACTTGGTATGGAAATCTATGGAGTATAATGAAGAGGGAAGTGTGGGTCACCAGATCAAAGAACAAAAAACAGCTGACAGCTAAGCATCAATGATATCTGGGCTTTCATAACCCTCATGCAATGCCACTGCCATTGACTTCAATGTTAAATACAGTCAGGCCAGCAGTCTAACCCATGACTGCGGTTTTGAGTAATGAACAAGGCTGAGACTTTTTAAAGCCTCAGGAAGCTTTTACCAGTGTTTAGAGTTAAACGGTTAATTCAGATGATTAGGTTAATAGCTTGTTTAGACAACCTTTTCATGATATGCTAATTTTGTGAGATGGAAATTTTGGGTTTTCATGAGCTGTATGCCAGAATCATCAATATTAAAACAAAACAAGACCTGAAATATTTCAGTTGGAGTGCAATGAATGTAAAACATATGAAAGTTTATTTTTGTATCATTATATTATGGGGAAAAAATTTAACAGAATATGCTAATTATTTGAGAATGACCTGTACAGTGAGGACAGCTGCTGAAAATACACGCTCAGAGGGGACTGATGTGACTGGTGTACACAAATACCGGTTTGCTAGTGTTGCCAGCGTCGGAAACCTCCCTTCCTTCACTTAACACCAGCATGTGGGGTTCGACTCAAGAAGTGCAGGAGGGTCCTTTAAGTACATATCCACTTCTTTCTCCACGTTACCTGTACGAGCATCGGAATATGTTTCAACCAGGAGTAAACTCATAGCAGGGATTTCTCCCCCCTCCCCCTTGCAATGATAGAACCCGGAAACAATGGGCCAATGGAACCTCTCTCTCTCTACTCTCTCTGCCGTCGTGTTGAGCTGTAACCACTTGAAGCAGTGTGGAATGAGCTGACCTCCTGGTAACTGGAGGTAGAAATCCCAGGTGTTTGTGACGAGGGTCAAGCATAGTTGCGACCATAGGGGCGGATGACTCGAGGTCATCAGACTTAATCTGTTGAAAATAGAAAGAATAGGCATACAATTAGGCCTATTCAAAATGCTAAACTTGAATCACTATTACGGTAGGACCTATTGTTTGCATCATTATTTTTATCATCATTATTGGATATAGGTCGTTTCAATAATACATTTCTGCATACCTTCATGCGCTCGCCCAGCGAATCTCACACTTTTCCCTTTTAGTCTGTGACTTTGTGGCTGTCCCCGTCTGAAGCGCCAACATGATTGTTGATTATACTGAACGTGATGGGGTACGTGTATGAGATTGTCATCATGACACACACTTTAAGGTTCCCAACACGGGTGCAATATCTTCTATTAGCTGCCAGTAATCGTCTCTCAACTCCAGCGTCCTCGCATCTGCCAGTTTTGTCACGGAGCGGTCTGATAGCACAGCTGACACAGCCCCTCGCTGTTCGACTAGTCGCTCAAACATGTCGCAGACTGAATTCCACCTGATTTTACAGGATTGAATGAGGTGATGCGGAGGGAGTGACATTTGCTGTTGGTTTTCTTCCAGGGCTTTGGTTGTGATTGTGCTGTGGTGGAAATGTTTTCCCAACCTTTCGCTGCCGCTATAGCTCTGCTTACCCCAGTGGCAGCAAAACCATCATTGACAGCGAGATTTAGTGTGTGCGTAACACGCCACTGATTTCCAGCTGACTCTTGTGGGATTGTTTGCGAAGACAATGTTCCTAGCGTTGTTGTGCATATGCCCAGCGAATCTCACACTTTTCCCTTGAAGCCTGCGACTTTGTGGCTGTCCCGTCTGAAGCGCCGACGTGATTGTTGATTAGACTGAGCGTGATGGGGTACGTGTTTGAGATTGACACATCCGACTCGGCAGACATCACCATTGTTGCACACTTCAAGGTTCCCAACACGGGTGCAATATCTTCTATTAGCTGCCAGTAGTCGTCTCTCTACTCCAGCGTCCTCGCATCTCACAGTTTTGTCACGGAACGGTCTGATAGCACCGTTGCTTTTCTTCCAGGGCTTTGGTTGTGACCGTGCTGTGGTTGAAATGTTTTACCAACCTTCCGCTGCCACTATAGCTCTGCTTACCCCAGTGGCAGCAAAACCATCATTGACAGCGAGATTTAGTGTATGCGTAACACGCCACTGATTTCCAGCTGACTCTTGTGGGATTGTTTGCTAAGACAATGTTCCTAGCGTTGTCATGCTGTAACGCGGTCAGAAAGTCCCCAAGTCTCCACAATGTCATTAAAGATGGGACTGGGTATCGCAGCCATGTTCCTGTATTGATTCGATTTCGATTCTTAGGGCTTTGAATCGATTAATCACGATGCAATTCGATTCGATTCATTCCGAATCGATTCAATCCGTTCCCTTCTTGGTGCCAGGGTTTCCCCCAAAAGATGCTGTTGCCTATTTTTATATGTTTAAAAAAAAGGGTTGTGGCTTGACAGTGTTAACAGATTGCTAATTAACTAATACCTACTGGGTATTTTCCATAGACCTAAATTAAACAAAAAGAAAAAGAAAAAAAAAAACTATATTGTGCCCTGTGAATCGATTATGTGAATTTCGATTCGATTCGATTATCGATTAACTCAATTATTTTACCCAGCCCTAATTAAAGATGTCCTCTCAACGTCATTTCATTAATATTGCTGTGTTCCCCATTGTTATTGAATGTGTTACGCCTTGGTCCTGTTTTAAAAAACGTTCTGGTTGCTTTGTTTCAAGCCGTTTTTGCAAGCTAGCAAGGTGGCTTGTGGAGAAACGAGAGGGTATTCCAGGTTTCTCGTGGAAATGCGTCTCTGATTGGCTCACTCCTCCTGCTCTCGTGGAAATACGTCTCTGATTGGCTCAGTCCTCCTGTCCTTGGAGAGATTGTAATGGGAAACAGAGTCGCCACTTCCCCGTGTGGTACTGCACTATGGGGCACCTAAGTCACGCCCTTCTACTTCCGATCCGTGGGGCTGGAGCTCTCAAAATTTTGAATGAGAGTTAATGGAGCGAGTCAAGCTAAATCCTCATCCCGTTTGGCATGTGCTCCGGATTTCACATATGATGACAGTGAATTTGAAAGGTTTGGATTTGCGTTGTAATACCACTCATTTTCGACACGCAAGAAACGTTATTTTAGCTTTTGTGCAAAACGGTGTGAGACTAAGTGCGCCTCGCATATCTGACGTGAACCGAGGCACAGCCAACCCTACCGCTGCACCGTGGCTTAAGTGGCTGCACGTCGGACATGCGACGTCTGTTGTGTAGTCCAAATAATTAGATATTTTTGCACACACACAACTCAAAAATCGCTTGCCAAGTGAAGTCAACAAGCACACCATTGGTTGTTATTAATTCTGAGGCACGGCATGTGTGATCGACGGGGAAATGCGAGGTGGGTCGGAAAATAGCTTTGATCAGTCCCTTACAGTCCAGTCAAAAGTGTTTGCGTTCCCAGCCCCACAAGCCGCCCGGAAGGGGTGGAGACTTAGGTGCCTCATAGGGACGCCAACGGAGGCGTGCAGGCTCCATTCAGGGCTGTGCTCTTTCGACAGCGACCCCTAGGCGAGCTGCAGGCACGGAGTAACCAGAGTGGGCATGCTGTATGTATGAGGCTTTGTACTTTGTGTGTATCTGAGAGTAGCAACCAGCTGATAGCTAAGCTAAGCTAGGTTTCGGGCCACCAGGCGTTGATTATTTTGGAAACGAGCAGAAAAAAAATGACTGAACATGTTTTTAGAAAAATGGTTCGACATAAACCTTTGTGAGCAACGCCTTCTTTCGACGTGACGCAACACAGAAAGGCTTTCGTGATCCGCTCGTTTCTCTGCATTATTTATGTCAATTGGGACACAGCCAGGCGAGGTGACGCACCGCTATGAGAGCCTTGCAAGTGAGTTTAACTTGGGGTGACCTTCCGATTTTCAAAAGGAGTGAGTATAACTGTGAGTAAAACCACTTTTATCGGAAGTTGGCCTTTAAGCTTCTCTGCTAAAGCCGGACATACACTGCGATATTTTCACTCGTGGGTAGTAAGCTGCTGCTCACACTGCACGATGGAATTTCAGTATTTAAAAATTCACATCTCACTACTCACGTCCTCACACTATACGAAGTCGGATGGGAGCCAAATGCTTCCACTGTGCGACGCGACAGGCATGTTTCCCCGGTCTGCAGAGGAGGGAACATGCGCACCTGAGGTGGAGACGAGGTCGCGCTCAACAGCGAATCGCACGGCCCTATTAATTTGTGACAAAGTGTCAAATCGGGTCGTAGCACTGCTTTAACTGTGCGAATTACGCACGAGCCACGACCTGGATTTCAAACCGTTTTGATTTTCTTGCGACCCTGCGATTGCACGATCGTGAGGCGAAATCGCTTGTCGTCCTGCGAGTGCCAAATTGGGGCAAAATCGGGGCAAAAGTCGCACAGTGTAAGCTCAGCTTTAGTTGTCAGCGGTGTGTCTCTCGGACGTGCCCGTCGTTATCAGGACTGCACGTTTCAGCAGCCAACAGTCAGTTGTCAAGGCTACCGCTGTAGCAGTAGCAAGCTTTGTTTTTAGCTCACTTTTCTTTTTTTCGAAGCGAGCTTCGACGCGAGAGGTTATTGATGGTCTCGAAGCCGAAGGGATGTTGTAACCTGGCTCTATGAATGCAATGAGATCCTGAAATCCTGCACCGTCAACTGTGTTGATTGCCATCAAATCTGTCTTGATCATAATGCGTATCTTCTCTGTAATGCCCTCCGCTATTAATCGTGATTATTACATTTTGGTCGAGCCACCTCTTGATCGACAATTAATTTTCAAGTTGATTAATCATTTGCCTCCCTAGCCCAAGGCAATTTTTTGTCTGTTAATATTGCTAGATTTTCCATTAATACAGTAATTTGTCCGCTAATATTGCTAGAAATCCACTGCACAGCAAATATTATTAATCATACAAGTGAATACTGTTACTCACATTGTCATTGTGACACAGCACTCCACAGCACACAAGTGTTCACTCTACACTGCACATAATGAAATTGCATTTCTGCCTCATCCGTGCAAGGGGGCAGCAAATGGCGCCCTAAAGAGAGCAGTGAGGTGGGACGGTACCTCAGTCATGGAGGAGAGCACTGGTTAATTACTCCCCCCACTAACTACTACCCCCAGTTCGGGAACCACTGCTGTAGCCTATGCATGCAATATAATGGATGGATGTTTAAGTATACAATTGGTTGTTGTGTAATTGTTGCACTTATTATTTTTTTTTAGAATTCTCGCTTTCTTAGCATTTGCTTCAAGAATCTTGGCCAGTATCCTACCGTTACTCTACCAAATTCCAAGAAGTTATATGGGGTGTTCAAAGATGGGTGAGTGCTCTTCAGAATTCCACTCTTTCACTCTATTACGAGCATTTCTCATATGCACATTAACTGTTAAGTGACTGAGTGGGGTCATTTATGCTATAATTAAGTCATCCTTTAATTGAGAGTGCAGTGTAATCCGGTTAAATGCATAATAGTCTAGGCAGGATTTCTGAAAATATGCTTATTTAAGGTCTTGAAGGCAAATCATGTTAATTTTCGGCATACAACTGATTTAGGGGTATTCAAGGGTGCTGAATCCAAATCTGCCGTATGCCGGACGCAAAAATGTATCGAAATGCCTCAAACGGGCAAAATCCAATATGTCCGCCGCCATCGTGTTAAAATCCTGCAATCACTTTTCTTTTGGACTAAATAAGGTATGCATTTGAAAATAGCACTTATTTTTATATTTTCAGACATGGGGGAAGCCATTATGTCATCAGATTTAAACTCAGATTGGTAGAAAATGCTTATGTCTCAGATTGGTAGAAAATGCTTATGTCATTGGCTGGCAGCCATTTTAAAAGCAGAGAGCCTCATATTGTCAGCGATTTTTAACATTTTTACTAATCTTTCAAGATCCACAGAAAAAAATGCTCTTTGTCTCTGTGAACACAAATACTACAGAAAACTGCACTGAACTGTCTACTTTCACCTGAAAAAAGAAGTTTGTGTCTACCTTTTTCCATTCTTTAGTTATGGGCAGTAGAACATGGGATGACACCACAAAAAACACTGATTTTTGACCCCAAAATACTGTACTTCTCTCTGCCCATATTTTTGCTTTAAGGATATATTGTCTTTGATAGTGTTCATGTTTGATGTGCAACATTTTCATGGGGGTTGAAGGGTGCTTAATGCCTTTAATTCCCATAGTACATCAAAATAAAGGAATCCAATATGGCCACCATCACCAGTCTACAGTGTACATTTCTTTGATTACACAAGGTAAACTCTTAAGTACATTGTGTAGCATCAGGTTTTCATACAAGGAGAATTCATTTCCATACTCAGATTTAAGATAGATATCAAACATTATTTCAGTGTAGACTGAATTCATGTTTGCAACAGGAGATTATATTTTCCATAAATTGACCATTTGTATTTAAATCTCTCCCTATTTCAATTACACTTTTAATGCATTATACCATGAAAAATGTTTCCACCTCAAACCAACACACAATGTTTCCACACCTCTTCACCCATAAAAAATAAATGCACACAAGAGTCTGAATGTCCCTAAATCGAGTATTTTCTAATGTTATCCTTCGTACAATGGTAATTACTTCATGTTTGCCGGTTTAATTGCTGTGCTCAGATCACTGTATATCTAGGCCTATAAAGGGGATCAAGAGGCAGACTGATGTGAATAATATATATAATAGATTAGAATAGAGTGAAGATAAGGGAGTGGCATTGTGTGTGTGTGTGTGTGTGTGTGTGTGTGTGTGTGTGTGTGTGTGTGTGTGTGTGTGTGTGTGTGTGTGTGTGTGTGTGTGTGTGTGTGTGTGTGTGTGTGTGTGAATATATACACAAAGGACATACTCAGGCTGGTATTGCACATCAGTCATCCAAAGTTATTGCATAGATTGTCTTGCTTAATGTACTGTACATATTTCAGCTGAGATGGCCACTCTGTGACAATTATAACCATTAATTACAAGGCTGGCCTTTGTTCTGTTGTACGGCAAGAATTCAGCTCAACACATTGCACTGTATCAATTATTGCACAACAACCGGAGGATGGAAGGAGATCAGGGGAACAAGAGATTGTAATGAACAGTCAGACAGTCCATGTGTGTGAAATGTGGTTTTAGTCTTTGGTCCTTACTTTGATACATCTGTAGTGCCAATGATACATCTGTAGAGACCCAATAACTCAGAACCAGGATAATGTCCAAGACAATGTTTTAGCTCTCTTGAGACAGTGGGAAGTTCAGAAAGGGCTAGGTCTATTCTCGCTATAGGTGTGCCTCCTGAATGCAGCAATGATCTCTTCGGTTTTCTTTTCATTCAGAGCTAGAGAAATTTGTCTCTGTCTCTGTACACCAGGCTGCCACCTCCAGTCCCTTTTGCTGGCTATACTGCAGTCATGGACGGATAGACTTTAGATGGGGGCTCAGCATGCAGCCATGTGGGGATCCAGCCCTGCTGAACAGGGTAGCAGGAGGAAAAGAGAGTCTGTCTGTTATCTTCTGTTGGTAGAATTGTACAAGTATAGACTTTAAATTGGCCTAGTTAAAATATACTGGAATGTACATCTGCAGTGTATCAATAACGGTGCTCAGCTGGAGAGAGAGAGCCAATGGCAGGCAGAAGAGGAAGTGGTAGTTTTAAGGTGCCTAGGCACAGAAATGGGCACCTCCCTGTCTTGTGTTCACATGAACACAATATTCAAAAATGGACTGCTAATTAACCCATTTTGCCCTAAGCCCTTATTTGGAAAGGGTGCCCTCTTCCTATTAAATCCGCAATATCTCAGCCTCCGAACCACATACAAACATGAAATGAGTTACATTTAAAAGCCAATACCCTCCCCTTGCATTGTAATGTGTTCATTCAGCTCTAACATACCCACATAGTTAATAAAACAGCTAAAATCTCAAGATCCTGAAAAACCTGTATACCTATATGTGTCTCCAGGACACAATGGGTTAAGTTATACGAGGAGGAGGTATCAAAAATCAGAATGTCCTTGCTGACTTGGAATGTCCTTTTTTGAATATTGTGTTCATGTGCTGTTAGAAAGACAGGAGAGTGCCCCATCCTTGTGCACCATCCTACGTACTTCCGCCAAGAGACTTGACTCCACACTACTTCTGATACCAGTTTTCTGTGGAGCAATGTTGCCGGTATGATTTGGCCGGTGTTCTTACAAGCGGTCCTACATTGTAATTTTATCCTACGGTAGGATATTCGGCCAGACATGTCTGTTAAACGGTCCTACATCGCCAAAGATAGACGTCAGACATGTTTGTTCAACAACTTATCCTGATTTTTCCGACCATTTCCTTCCCGCTTCCTGCAATCGTGTCAGATCAAACAACCCCCAGACCATGAATACGAAATGAAATGGTAGTAGGGATGGTCCGGACCAGGCTACATTTCTATGCCTAGGTACCTAAAAACTACCACTTGCTCTACTGTCCTTGGCTGTTGATGTCTTGTTTCGGGGGTGTCTGTGTCAGCGATATGTGCCACTAAGGTAATGTCACCAGCATACATTAAAAGTCATACTTTCTTTGTGACAGGCTCTGACTGTCCCACTAATGATCCTAGCCCTCTGGTGAAGTGGTTAGTGATTGCTTTATTGTTGGACAAATGTATATGCACATTGTCACCCTCCTCTCCTCTAACCAAAATTGTTTACTTGGTATACTAAGTTAACCTATTTCTAATCACCCCTCCTGGAGTTGCTGAATTGCAGCAACTGCTTGACTCCATGTACTCCATGCCTCTTCTTGCAGATGCAGTGTTGGATGAGGCAAGCACAAGTTGTGATGTCTTTGTGTGCCTTGAGAACATGGGTTCTAAATTTTGTTTATAACCTTACTGCAAACCTAGCCGCGCACAACTCAGCCTCTGATTGTTGGAAACCGCTGTCTGTCAAAACAAATAGCTGACGTGGTTGGCTGCCAGTGTCTTGCCCCTCTTCATAACATTGTGTTGATAAACAATGAGAACCCATATATAAGTGGCAGATACAGGAGCAGTGGGACTAAAGCCCTGTCCAATACCACCCATCGCACTTCGGTGACTGGCAGGAGGATAGGAAGGGGTATGTGGGCCTGATTCAATATAGAGATTTGATAATGTGGGGCATTTTATGTAACCATGTGACATATGAATTAGATTGGACTGATCATTGCAAAACATCATACTTTGCTTTTGTTGCATTTGCAGCAAAAGTGTCATGCAGTGCATGATATTGTGTGTCCTACCAAATCACTGGAGAGGAGGTTGATAGGCCTAATGGTTAGGAATGAGTTAACATATATCAAGTAAATTCCTCACAATAACATAAACTGTTTTGATCCACGTTTCACCTTTCCACCATTCAAAGATATAATGTAAGCGTCGCAATAAAATCGGCAAACAATGAATTCCTAATGTACAAAATGTAGATGTGCATATTATATTTAGACACATTCAGACTTATGTGTGTAAATTTGTCTCATAATGGAAGAGGTGGATTGAGGTGGACATATTGCATCATGTTATAATAAGCATTAAAATAAAAGTGGAAGTAGAGAAAACATTTTCATTCAAAAGAACAGCTTATTGACATGGAAGTCAACTGTCACTTGTAAACATGAATTCAACCTATGAAATCATGTCCTTTGATTCTAATCTTAAATCTGAGTATGGAGATGAATTATCCATGTATGACAACCTATAGCTACAATGTAATTAAGAGTCCACCTTGTCTGGTAATGGCGTCCATACTCGATTAATTCATTTTGAGGTAGGCCTATTAAAGAGGTTTTTGAGCCTAATACACAGCATATTTAAATATTTGAATTAAGCACCCTTCAAAACCCCTGAAAATGCTGCATATCAAACATGAACACTATCAAAGACACTTTGTCCTTAAAGGGAAAAAACGTTTTTTTGCATGTGGGGCCTTATTTCTGGAATAAAACACATCACTCTACACCAGTGTTTCTCAACCTTTTTTAAGGCGAGGTACCCTTTCAATTCATGAAAAATCTCAAGGCACCCCAAACCAACAAGCCGTAACATGGCATCGCATCCGATACCACAAAAGCTTAGAAAAGTAACACATTTAGAGACGTCACACGACCTACGTTGGAAGTTGCAGCTGACTGGGGCAACCTATATTTACTTTATTGTGCATAAATGCAGGGGTGATAGCAGTCCGGCGCCGCGCCGGAAATCCGGCGTAGCGTGGCTGTAGAAAAAAATAAAATAATAATTTCCCCAATATTAATAAAATAATAAACTATCGCGTAGGCCTTCATTAATGTATGGTGAAAATAAATGAGCGCGCAACAGCCTGTTGTAAGAGACGCGAAAGGAACCCAAATGAGCAGCAGCCCATAATTGTATCATCCCGACATCTTACTGAAAAATGTATCAATTTGTTACGTCTTGCTCTTGAGTCACTCACCACAGCACTGGCGGCAGTCTTTTAGTTCTAGTGAAAGGAGAAGTAGATTGGCTGTCAGTATGCACAGTAAAGAGAGTTCTAGGCCCCTACTGGTTACCTTCTCAGATATTTTCACTGTCGACGGAGGCAAATCCAAAAATGGCATCTCGTTATACTGAAGAAACGGAAGAAAGCACTATAGGCCAAGTCTAGACCATTTGGATTCCGATAAAAATTAGCAACTATTGTTAGCACAAATCCACATGGCTTGCTAGTTGTGATGGGTGTGTTGAACCGTGTGGATGTCAGTGGAATACTAGTGAAATTCTGTGATCAAGAAAACGTTTGAAGGTAAGGCCATTTAGTTATTAATTTGCCCACTGTGGCATGTTGGCTTGGGCCCGAATGATTTTGCCTTGCGCAGGTTACTCCAAAAACCTGACCATAAACGGCTTATTGATGCGCATAAACGGGCTCAGTGAGAGTATATGTTTGAAATAGGTTCGTCTATTTTCCTCATTTATGTGCGCTAAATGACTGCGCAATGTTGACAAACTTTGATGGAGACGTTCTTTCAAAAAAGTCTGTATGCTCAAAACGGTAGGCTATGCTATGCCCGTCATGATACTTTTTTTCTAGGTGTAGTGCGTAAATGTGGTCTGCATTGGAATAGCGGCTACCATTGCGACATGTCCAAATGACAATGGAATGCTTGGATCGCTAATGTTTGGCAAGCCTAGTTAGCCTACACCCCTTGTAGGCTAGTGTGAGCTGAGTTCGTGGATTTTGGTCTACTGTTGATTGAGGGATGGTGTTTTGCGTCATTCCTGACAAACCACGTGTCAAACTGATTTCAGGGAGATGTTTATATTAGTTATGCTGACTAAACCAACGCGCTCTGTGAAAACCCCCAAACAGCCTCGCACAGGTTCACACAGCCTTTCTCTCTCGCGCGCTCCCTGTCGTAGCCCTTCTGCGTAATCGAATCCAGTTATTCCACGCACGATGCACAGGTTGTATTGTCTGCACGCTCTGGGCTACTTAATCCCTACTCTCGGGCAGGGTGCAATTATCAATATAAGACTCTCATGAACTTCAAATACTTGGCTTGCGTTCATGTGGCCACCACGGTGTCACCTAGACATGGGCAGTGAATGTTCATCTTATCTTCACGCCCTGTGCTATTTTCATGTAGCTTAATTCGGTCCTGACTTTGTTTTTGTTGCTTTCTGTTAATTTTTCTACTCGTACATTGTAATGGGCGTGTGTACACGCGAGTGATTTTCATGTATTTTAATTGACTACAACCCAATGCGAAAGTCGCGCAGTAGTCACACAGGCTATATATACTGTCCTGTCCGTAATAACCGCTGGTTCTGTCATCCGTGGGGTCGAAATATGCGATGTGAACGTGGGCCTGCATGTAGCCAATCATGTGCTTGTGCCCTAAATATCATGTACCGGTAATTAAAGGGCGTTTCCCTACAACGGAAAGGCAGGGGTTATAGCACAGCCCTTAAACAATCTGTGGTTATAGGTAGACCATGGGGCCACGAGTAGGCTATCTAAACGTATGTCCAGTAGCCTATACAAGTTATATGAGCAATGTCCCAATGAAAATGAAACTTATCAGCTTGCAGCAAATGTCATGTCATTTAAAAGTATTGCTCAATTAATTGGTAATCACCTCCTCTATTTTGGACAGAGTGTAGTTACTGTACTTTGGAGTAGTATTGCCTCCTACTGACCTGTCTTGGTATGGCTGCTACATATGTAGCTTTCAGTTAATTCAATGTGGTAAAATATGCACCATGTTTTCAGAAATGCATTCTGGTGTTGAAATGTTGCATTGGTTCAATACCCACCTCAATAACTTTGGTGCAACATCACAAGCCTAGAATGCATTTCTAACTGCATACGTTGGTATTCGTTTTTACTGCTAGAATTGAACGTGGTGGTCAGTTTCTTTCAGCCAAGTGCTGTAGCCTACCAACAGGGAAATGATCTGTGTTTTCGTGAATAACACTATAGAAATAATGCAAAAATGAAAACATTATCTTAAATGTTTGAATAATGTGTTTGAATAATAATAAGGCCTACATTACGTCTCATATGCAGTATGTCCCGTCGTCCCCCGGCCCCCCCTCCCCGACCAGGAAAAAAGTTCAGGCTCAGGATTTTTTTTCACTATCACCCCTGTAAATGGCAGATGAAAGATTCCACTGACTAGCATTAGCTTATCAATTCAGACAAATATGTATTATATTACATTATTTTATTTATCAGCCACGTTTCCGCGGCACCCCTGAAGGGGGCCCGCGGCACCCCAGGGTGCCCCGGCACCCCTGTTGAGAAACACTGCTCTACACACCCATACCACTTTTTTCCCATTTGATGCAGTTTGGAAGATTTTGTGTCAGACGGTATCCACTCAACGGTAGCCGTAGGGGGCAATATTTCCAAGCCCATAAATGACTTTTCCCCACTTTTTAAACGTTGTGCAGATGTGCCATAGTCAAATCAAACACTTCCCGCGTCTGTCACACCCCCGCCTACTTGTACTCATTTATTTCTGAAAACGGCAATGAAGGCGGCACCGTGAAGTCATCGGCTGGCGACACCATTTATTCTGACAGAAGGTGGTTGAGCTTCATTCGCTCGCTCAATCAGCTAGTACTGCAAAACGCTTGTAAACATTTGCTTTTTGGGAGTAATATTTGGATTTTGCAAAAATGGTTCGAATGTGTACATTCCCAGGATGCGAAAACAAGATGACTAGATGGACATCCTTGTCTTTTCACCGGCTTCCTCTGCAAAACCGAGAAGTGTTGAGACTGTGGCTTATCGCAATGAGAATGGATCCTAACATCAGACCGCAGCGATTGCGACGCGCTGATCATCGAGTTTGTAGTGCCCATTTCTCTGCCGATGATTTTTGTCCACTAAAGGAAATGAAACTTGGCCAAAAATCTCAGTATCGAATTCTCAAGACCGGCGCTGTGCCTACGGCCACTGAACAACGCTCGGAGGAAACTACGGTAAGCTAGCTTTCACATGTCCACGAGCTAATTGTATGTGATTACCCTGTACTTGAATCAGTGCAAAGTCTACTGCTAGCAAACATTCGAACAAGCCAAATTATAAGTTGTGTGCACCATTTCCAAGTTGTCCGTTTTGTCGGAAGCAGCAGTGGGTGCATTTGGAACATTGGGGAACAAAATTGAAACGTAGAGGTAAAACAGTTGACATGACCCAAGCAGGGTAGACCTGTGATGCAAAAGATTCCCTGATTGTCGCTCCCAACGCAGGACGCTCCCCGGTCGGCTCGCTCCCACTAGCCAGACTATCGATTGCAAAATAGAGCTCTAGACTAGCTCTACTGCTGGGTGCATTTGTGAACGGTCTCCCAGAGCGATCAGTGAACAGTCATCATCAGAGCCTTGCCTTTTGGAGCCGTTCACGAATTACCAGTACATCAACAATGGAATGCTGAATACCGTATTTTACTTTCATTGTGTCATGTTGATTGTACGATGCAACCCATAGGTGAATGAGGTGTGTATGGGGTATTGTAGATGCAGATTTCCAACGTCATGAAAGCCAGATAGACAGGCATGCAAGATATGCATACAAAAAGATATAAAGACATCATAAACACTATCTTTACTGTTGCAGAAGTTTGTAAAAAGGTCCAAAATAAAAGGGGTGGAGGAGGGGGAGTGGCAGAGTGTACAATGTGTTGCTGTTTGTATTGATGGTAATAGTGAATGCATGAAAACCTGTCATAAATAGCTGCTCACACACTGAAATCAAACCCTGTCCTCGTTTTTGGATGAACACATATTGAACATTTCACTGAGCATTTCCCTTCAATGTTTCAGCTTGATGGACTTCCCTGCTGTACCACATCACTGGGGTGCATTGATGGGAAGAAGGGAGCAGTGAGCACACCTGTCTCCACCCCCCCTTGTCTGATGAGGAGCAAGAGAGAAAGAAGTGGATTTCACCTGATTCACCTGCTTTCTCCGCCCTGAAGGACATAGTCACCAACCGAAATCTCCTTCATGACCTGCGGCAGATGACGTTGTTCAAGCATACTGGTACATCCCTGTTACATACCTATGTCACCCCCACCCACATTTAGAAATGTCTGCCACCAACGTATAAGGGTAGATAACTTTCTTGTAATATTGGTATTTGCTGGTTCACTCTGACACTCTGAAAACATTGCATCTGAATTTCAACCATGTATTTATTTATTTATTGTTGACTGTGCATGTGGTGTTCTGTCATTTGTCTATACAGGAGCTCTGGTGGCCTACCACTCAGTGATGCTGAAATATGTCCCAAAAAAACTGCACTTCAATTATGACTCCATGCGGGCTCGGACACAATTAGCGATCATGGATCATAACGAAAATGTTGGGAGGCAACAGGCCACAACTAAAGCAGGTAATATGTCCATACATTTGTTTATACCTGTGTACACTGTGTGTGAAGGTATTCAATCACTCTAGGTGAACAACTGAAATGGTTATATCTAAAATAGGGGAGGGGGGTGGTCTCACAAAGTGTATGCTTGAAGTAGTATGGGAAGCATTCACCTTCATTTGATTGACCGCTTTTCTTTATTGCTGCCATGTCTTACTGGAAGCTTGTGTGTTGTCTTTGAAATGGAATCGTAACGGTCAATAACAGTATGCAGCATTTGCCCAAGGGCCCACATGTAATGCTGGTGGGTGCCCTGCAACCTATGGGGGCCCTGTGTGTAATTGTTCTGCCACTGACAATGTACTGGTAAATAAACAAAGTTTCATCTTTATTTCCCCAGGTGAACTCCGTTGGTCCTTCCCATATTCCAGGCAGTCAGGGGATTGGGTGTCAAAGCCCATCTACCAGAAGATGACACAGACCTTCAGAAGGACCCTAATTGAGCGTGCCTTGGAGATGAGGGATGATGCTAGTATAGCATACACAGTACAAGAAGCCACGTTGCAAAAGACTGCTTCAGAATATTGCTCCAGTCGCCAGACCAGACAAAAACTTTTTAGTGGCTAGATGGACCAGTCGCTTTGGAGGATTGAGAGCTAAGCCCTATTAGACCCACTGACTTTTTCTTTGAATCCAACACCCAAGGGTCTTCCGGGTCACCATTTCACACTTCTCCAAAATCATCTATAACTCAGAGTTTTGGCCTTGACGCTACAAACCTTGCAACTTCTAGTTTTCAAATATATACTGAGAATTATCGCATGGGACGTGACGGGGGGGTGGGGGCCATTAGAGGTGTTACAGGTCCATGTAATTAGTATTCAACTAGCAGAGAAACAGGGTGACTTTCAAATACTTTTACTCGCTGTAAGAAAACTTTCTAAATGCTCTTTTTACTTATTTACATTGTTTTCTTGCACTGACTGAAGACCTCTACCACTTTTTTGTACAGTTTTGTTTACACTCAATCTAAATGAAAACTGTTTGGATTATATTCACTTTACTGTCATATTAGTTTTGTTAGGCTTTTCAGAATACAACCATATGTGCCACTTGAACATATATGTTTACAGTTAGTTGAAATACTTGGAAAAAGGTCAAGGTGTTGCAAACTACCTCAAAGCCCCTGAGAGGCCTTGGACAAAAAACAAAACAGGACTCAGCATTTTCATTATTGTCTGACTGTAGCTTATGCTGTGTTGTCGAATGAATGTCTTATTATGAATGACATTTTGTACAAATAAAGCCCAAACACAACTGGTCTTGGTTCTTTCCATTTATTGAAAATGTACAATAGATTGTAATGATATTATTATAAAATTTACAATAGATAGTAATGACATCTATTCAGTATGATATATGCATTAGGTATATGCTTGTCAAAAGAAGCTGATAGTCTCTGGCAGTGCCTCTGAACACAATTGAGGCAATAATGAATTGTAAAACGTGTTTGCAATGCTTGCCAACTGCTGTCGGGGCTTGGACATTTCCTGTTGTATCACAGTGCAGGTAGGCTATCGGATGTAGCCTATGAACGTTTTTGAAGGTAATATAATAATGTAAGGTATGCTATTCGAATATACTGAGGAGCTCTGCATCCGTGAATCCAACATAGTCTCCGCTGGGAGATGGATACTTGCTTCTGATAAGGCTCACGATGCAGCTGGGAATCACCTTTCTGTGGCCTGGTCCCAGTCGTAGCCCTCCAAGTGCCCAGTCGAGAACAATTCGATATGCTACTAGCCGAAATTGCCTATGGAAAAAATGATCACAGTGATTAGTATGCAGTAATGCATGAGTGAGAACAATACTCTGAATAGTAACAGTCTAACGGTGACAATTCAAATCTGCATCACACGTTCGTTATCATGCTACTTACTCAACAGACAGCTGTCCAATTTGATCCCGCTGGCTGGGGCTGTGTCCTCCAGTTCAGTTTGGGAACACGAAAAAACGTTTCTATGACTCCACGGTTCATCAAGGCACGGACATCCTCTAGAGTTGTAAGACAGCATGCCTGGTTAGAATCACCCAGCCGTTCACCTCCTGGACGCAAATCCCATTCGATACAGCACAGACATTCATCTTCGGTTTTCATCATAGAACAGTGTCCACAAGAGCACCACCAGATACCATCTGTTCGTGAGCGCGCTACTGGTTGTAGCTTGGTCCGCTGTTCCATAGCCTGTCTCTGCCTTCTTCTTTCCAACAGCTCCTCATCTGTATACTCAGGCTCAAAACGATACGGACGGCCATCATACACAAAGTAATCTTCGAATTCAAAGTCAGAATCTTCTGCCATCTTCTGTAAAAGAGGAAGTTTTCACAGCCTTGCTTGCTAACTGCTTAATTGCAAACACAGACCGCAACATGCAATGCAATAGCAACCAGCTTACGGCTGTCAAAATAAATGGTGTCGCCAGCCGATGACGTCACGGTGCCGCCTTCATTGCCGTTTTCAGAAATAAATGAGTACAAGTAGGCGGGGGTGTGACAGACGCGGGAAGTGTTTGATTCGACTATGGCACATCTGCACAACGTTTAAAAAGGGGGGAAAAGTCATTTATGGGCTTGGAAATATTGCCCCTACGGCTACCGTTGAGTGGATACCGTCTGACACAAAATCTTCCAAACTGCATCAAATGGGAAAAAAGTGGTATGGGTGTGTAGAGTGATGTGTTTTATTCCAGAAATAAGGCCCACATGCAAAAAAAACGTTTTTTTCCTTTAAAGCAAAAATGTGGGTTGAGACAAGTGCAGTATTCTGGGGTCAAAAATATTGTTTTTTGTGGTGTCACCCTATGTTCCTGTTGCAATCATGAATTCAGACTACACTGAAATAATTTCCTTTGATATCTATCTTAAATCTGAGTAAGGAAATGAATTCTCCCTGTATGAAAACCTAATGCTACATAATGTACTTAAGAGTTTACCTTGTGTAATCAAAGAAACGTACACTGTAGACTGGTGACGGCGGCCATATTGGATTCCTTCATTTTGATGTACTATGGGAATATACATTTATTTATACATCATATTGGCATTAAGCACCCTTCAACCCCCTTGAAAATGTTGCACATCAAACATGAACACTATCAAAGACAATATATCCTTAAAGCAAAAATATGGGCAGAGAGAAGTGCAGTATTTTGGGGACAAAAATCAGTGTTTTTTGTGGTGTCATCCCATGTTCTACTGCCCATAACTAAAGAATGGAAAAAGGTAGACACAAACTTCTTTTTTCAGGTGAAAGTAGACAGTTCAGTGCAGTTTTCTGTAGTATTTGTGTTCACAGAGACAAAGAGCATTTTTTTCTGTGGATCTTGAAAGATTGGTAAAAATGTTAAAAATCGCGGACAATATGAGGCTCTCTGCTTTTAAAATGGCTGCCAGCCAATGACATAAGCATTTTCTACCAATCTGAGCTTAAATCTGATGACATAATGGCTTTCCCCATGTCTGAAAACATAAAAATAAGTGCTATTTTCAAATTCATACCTTATTTAGTCCAAAAGAAAAGTGATTGCAGGATTTTAACACGGTGGCGGCGGACATATTGGATTTTGCCCGTTTGAGGCATTTCGATACATTTTTGCGTCCGGCATACGGCAGATTTGGATTCAGCACCCTTGAATACCCTTAAATCAGTTGTATGCCGAAAATTAACATGATTTGCCTTCAGGTGTCAACTTTTTGGAAAAATGACCCTGACTATAATTAAGCAGGTAAGAGATTAAAGTATTCCAGCCCCATGCCGGATCTCCGTCTCGTAGCGATTGACTGTGGATGAAAATAAAAATAAAAACTAGAAAATTAATTGACAGTAAATGTAAAAAAAAATGTAAAAAGACAATCAAAATCCCCCTTACGTTTGTTATCCAGTGTTAGCAAAGGAACGTGCTTATGGGCATGGGCATGCAATCAATAAGCCAAGCTGTGCCCTCCTGGTGACGCAACAGCTTCAGCGTTGCTACCAGTCAGGTCAAGAGCAATGCAAGTACTTTCTGAGCTCCCGCAAAATCGGGAACTCCTCCCACTTTGGTGGGAAGCAAACAATCATTAGCAAACCAAGGGAGGCCATTTGGGAAATGTTAATTTTTATGCTCTTGGTCATACCAAGTCTCGAAGAGATTTTTTAAAGTCGATGATAATCAGGCTAGCAATCAATAGTCATTCTGCCGTAGCTGCCCATTAGTCTGATTTTGGTCGACTTTCAGATCTCGAACAGAGATTCTGGTCTGACCAAGAAGATAACGAATAACATTTCCATACGGCATGGTTAACCCACCTCCCTCGGTTTGCAACGGGTCAATGCCAGAAAGGGCTGCGCCGAAGTGTAAACCAATTTCCATAACAGACGTAAACCACAAACATTTTGTTAGTCCCAATACAACGTCTCTGCTTAAACCACGTCACTGCCTTGATCATGCCTCTACCGTGGGCCGTTGAGAGGCTCAAAGTTGATTGGTTCCTGAAAAAGTTCCCCAGCCCAGCGGAGCTCAGAAAGTACTTGAACGAGCTGTTATGCTGAGTAATTTTGCAGCGTCATCAGGACGGCGTAGAATGGGTAGTTGCCCATCACACAATAAAATGTTTTTAAACCTGTGGTCATTCCTTCAACTCCTGAACTAGCTTTCTCCCCCTGACAAGCAGCCCAAAGTTTCAGAAAATAATGTTCAACTTAATTTGTTTGTGCTAGTGACGTGGTGCGCTCAACCAGGGGAGTTTTGAGATGGTTTGAGATGGTTACAATGAAAGTGTTGACCTCCAAACACTAATCAGTTCATGAACCTACCCTAGAGCATTCACACACCCTATCTGGGACAAATCCAACCATCCGATCAAAAGTTATTGCGTGAGCACGAAAGCACCCTTGAACTAAAACTAATTGAATACCCCTACACAGGCATGAAAATCCCTCACCTTTCGGCGAAATTCGCCGTTTTGAAATCAAAATGGGTCATTTCTGTGAATCGTGTAGATCCGAGGAGAACATTTTAGGGGGGGGGGGTGTGGGGGTCGAGCGAGGAGAAAAGTGTAGCGCCAACTTACTGTGTACTACCGCAGAAAACTTCATACAATTTAAGGAGAGATTCCACAACTGACAATGACGTTTTACAAATCACACCATTTGTTGCTGTCGGCACAGCCAATAACGTGAACGAGCTCAATCTAAGTCCCGCCCTTCATACTTGTCTTTGAAAGCGTTTAAACAGGTGAAGCTTTGGTCTGCGGGGCTGGCGTGGTTGTATCAAATATCTTTCTTTTTAGTTCTAGAACATCTCTGATTATAAGAAAATGTCCAAACGATCTGTCACAGATAGTCTACACGTTTCCCAGAGAGGTAGCTATTTGAGATCATGATTCTTGTTATGAGAACATCAAGACGCCAGCATTTCGAAAACAAGTGAGTGGATGTAGTTAGCCACAGAAGTTAAGTTTTCCTAATAATTTGAAACCGCATTTGCCCTGCCCACGTGAAAAAGTATTTATTCTCAAAAGAGCTCCGTTAATGAAAGCTTGGGTAGGCTTACGGCACGTTTTCCTGACGGCTATTTTAACGGGTCTGTGCGCTACGAAATGACGAAATAGTATGCGCTACGGCCGGGGAAGAAGCGCATATCTACGCGAGGCATCCAACATCATGCTTCGAATGCTGCGGCTTCTTATAGCACGCACGAGGGAGAGGGAGAGGGAGAAAGAGCGTCTAACTTAGTCAATCGTTTGACACGGGACAAATTGTTTTAGGAATCATGCCAAGTTTTTTGTAATCCCTTGGTAGCCTACATCTAAATGACATAAAAAATCTAGTGGAACACGGTCAAACAGTTTTTTTTTCACGGTCAAAGTTGTAGCTTTCCTATTTTTTTTATAGGGAAACAGATATACTAGGTGAATGGACTAAAATTTCAGTAGTTTATCCAAACTGTGTCAAAAAAAAAATTGTATTACAAGTTGTCTGAAATATGATGATTAACTGTTCAAACGAGATAACGAGACAACCAGGCAAGCGTTGAGGGGACATTGGATAGTGTTGAGAGGAGGGGGTGCTTACCGTAATTGCCGGCCCATAAGCCGCTACTTTTGTCACACGTTTTGCACCCTGCGGCTGTTACGACGATGCGGCCAATTTATGGAATTTTACCGGCAATCTGTGATGTTCTTATATTTAAATAAGGGAAATCTACACGCGGCTCTGCATTTAGTTACTAAACACTCCCATCTAGCGCCCAAACTATGCCATTGCGCGTCTTTACCGCCAAAACATAACCGGCAGCCTGCATCTGACCAATGAAAATGACCCTACTGTAGTTCTAGAACTAAATTACAATGTACCAAAAAGTTGCGATAACGTTCAGGTTGTCACACTTCAGATACGCCATTTTACACTACATTACGCTCCCTCAAGATGGACAACAATAACTCTCGCAGAAAGGCGTATGATGCCAATTTTAAATTAAAGGCGATCGATCTGGCCATCCGAGATGGAAACAGGGCTGCTGCTCGTCACTTGGGAATAAACGAGTCCATGGTGAGACGCTGAGACAGCAGCGTGATGAACTTTCCCAGTGTAAGAAGACGAGGAAAGCCTTCAGGGGCTGTAAGAGCCGTTGGCCCGACCTTGAAAACGTCTTGGAGGACTGGGTGAATACCCAGAGAGCCGACGGTCGAGGCATTTCCACTGTCCAAATTCGTCTGAAGGCTAAAACTATTGCGACAGAAATGGGAATTGAGGATTTTTGTGGTGGACCATCGTGGTGCCTCAGATTCATGCGAAGGAAGGGTCTGTCCATCAGAGCGCCAACGACCCTGTGCCAGCAACTCCCTCCTGACTACGAGGAAAAAATCGCCAACTTCCGTCAGTTCATTCATGAAAAGATAGCGGAGCATTCAATCGGGCCCGACGAGATTGTGAACATGGATGAGGTGCCGTTGACGTTTGACCTGCCTCTCACTAGGACTGTGAACAGGAAAGGTGAATCGTCAGTCACGCTGAAAACAACTGGGCACGAGAGGACTCACTTCACCTGTGTTTTGAGCTGCACAGCATCCGGCCAGAAGCTGCCACCGATGGTCATCTTTAAGCGGATGACGATGCCAAAAGAGAACATACCAAGAGGAGTGGTCGTGAGGGTGAACAAGAAAGGATGGATGGTCGAAAGCGTAATGAAGGAGTGGTTGGCCGAATGTTATGGCAAGCGACCAGGGGGATTTTTTCGCAGAAAAAAGGCATTGCTGGTGCTGGATAGCATGAGAGCCCACATCACGGATTCCGTGAAAGAAGCCATCAAGAGCACCAACTCCATCCCAGCTGTGATCCCGGGCGGCACAACGAAGTACCTGCAACCTCTCGACATCAGCGTGAATCGTGCCTTTAAAGCAGCGCTCAGAGTGGAGTGGGAAGTATGGATGACCAGCGGCGAGAAATCTTTCACCAACACTGGCCGAATGCGAAGAGCAACTTATGCCCAAGTCTGCGACTGGATCATGACGGCATGGAGCAAAGTTAAAACCACCACCATCGTCAATGGATTTCGGAAGGCAGGACTGCTGCGTGCGGAAGCCGACAACACCGGCAACTTGTCCCAAGACGACAGCGACATCGACTCCGACACGGAAAGAGAAGCAGCTCGTATGGACATTCTTCAGCTCTTCAATTCGGACACTGAAGAAGAGGATTTTAATGGTTTCAGTGCGCAGGAGGAGGGCGATTATGAGGAATAGCATGGCTGATCTGGTAGGCTAACTTGTCATGCTACTCTCTGTGTGAATGGCTGTGCTTGGGTAACTGTGTTAAAGTTTTGCGTTGAAACGTTTAGACGCATTTTAAAATGCTGGTTCTGTGTTGAGAGCATTTGAAGCGTGAGCTGGTTAATGGAAGTTAAAATCCAATAACACCGCCATACTATTACCGGTAATAGCCATGATCGGAGCCCTGTCTTGGCATGAATTGGACGGCTGTGTTTGCGGAAGCCAGCCATGGAGAAAACCAATGAACTGTGAGAGTAGACGCAGCCTACCGTAAAGCCTGTAATACCGGTAGACTATGGTAAAAGTTGCATTTTGAAGCATGGACTTATCAGCTACACCACTAGAAAAAAGAAAAAAAAACGAAAACAAAAAACAAAACAAACATTAATTTTATGCGGCTTGTGCGTCGATGCGGCCAATATGTGTTCTGTTGTTGATTTTTTTTTAAAAGTCGTGGCTGCGGCTTTTCCGCCGGAGCGTGTTATAGGCCAGCAATTACGGTAGTTGCCATTGGGGGGCATTAGTCTGCATTGGCAGGGTTTTGATGAGGTCAAGGGGGAATTTATTTTTTAAAAAGGCTGAGAACCAAAACCCATTCTGTCTGTCTGTCTGTCTGTCTGTCTGCCTATCTGCCCCCCTCATCAGACATGACAGCATGACAATGAAGTAACGAAGATGGTTGGCAGTTCTTCTTATGTTCACTGTCCCTGGGTCGCTACAGTATGCTCAAAATTCATCATTTAAAGACGGTTTTAGCTAAATTTTCTCCCATGGGAGACCATGCCCCCAGACCCCCCTAGTATGACTCTTATACAACACTATCCCCCAAAAACGCCACTGCACACCACACATGCGCGCGCACCGCTGCAGCACACGCGCCGCTCCGTGCCACCACGACACGCCGCACCTTTCTCACCTTTTTCACCCCTGACCCGTTTTCATGCCTGCCTACAACAGTTGTATCCCAAAAATTAACAGGATTTGCCTCCTCCTTCAATAAGCATCTGTACAGAAATCCAGCCTAGAATACCTTGTGATCAACGTTTCAGTAAATTGATGTGTATATAGCAGGACTTTTACATTATGAACCTAGGATTTTGATTGCTTCTAACATTTCCTGTACTTTGTGTTTCTGTGTTTTGACATCTTGTAGATACTGGGAGGTGGATCTATATTGGCCCTTTAACTCTATCACCATAGATGTGACTGGGCAGTACATCAGTTTCAAACATCGCTTCATCATGGACAGCCAGAAGAGTTTTTACTGGGAGCCGTATGAGGGAGATTATTTTTATGAGGAACACACTATGGCATTAAAATTGAGACCTGGATACCCCTCGATGCTACATCAAGACCCTTGCAATCCTCACCTCAGTGTCCTTCTGGTTGAACACAATTTGTATTACAGTCTGCGCAACTTCCAAATCCCTATAATGTTGGCGGTTGTCCCTAGTTACATCCATCCGCCTGTAGACATGGTACTTTCCTTGAATTACTTTAATGGGGGTGGGTGAGTGTTCAAGTCTGTGTGAGTGGGTGTGGGATGTGCCCATGGAGTTAGTATACTCATGAACGGCGTGACGATCTCCATGTGCGTTACGCCCTTTTGTGGGGGAAAACAGCCAATGCAAGTCAATTGATGGTGTTGGGAAAGAATAAACGAAAGACAAGGACCTGTAGACTAGCGTTGTCCACGCCCAACATGCAGAAAACATGTTGTGTTGCCGGCTGTTCAAATAATAAAGGCAAACAGCCGTGGCTGAAGCATGGACTGTGTTCATTTAGGCTAACCTATGTAGCTTGTAACTTAATGATACATTTGGTTTTATTTCCCTCACAAGGGGCGTAACGTACATTTACGAGCAAAGTACCCGGATGGCCGTTCATGCGTATAAGACCTGGAGAGAGTGAATAAGTCCCGCCCTCAGCCATTTCAATGGGGAATGCTAGGCTAGTTAATTCAGCCAAAATTGAACACATTTTTCAGCTTCAAAATGGAGTTTCACTGTGCTCATTTCCGACACCAGTTTAGTCAGTCAATTACATGCCACGTTACTTACTGACTGACCAGAAAGCTATATGGAAGACGGGCATTGGATGCATTGTTACAAGCGGTAACATAAAAGGACTCAAAACAAGGGGAAAAGGGTGCTCGTTCTTATTTAATGATTCGAAAATGTCCAGGGGTACAAATTTACAGAACCAAAAGAGGAGCCATGCTCCAATGACAGAAAAAACCTAAAAGCTTCAAAGCCGTAAAGGCACCAAACAGAAAAGTAAAAAAGGCAGTTCAAAATACAAAACAGGCCAAATGGCAGTCAAAGACAATGGTCTACAAAACGGGCAAGCACAAGTGGGAAGTGGCAAGCCGGAAGTGCAAGAGGAAGAGCAGTCATCAGACAATAGGTGCGATCGAGAGGTTGTCAACGCATGCATGCGCATTTAGACAGCAATGCACCCTGGATGAAAATGCTGCATGACGGTTAGATTTCCTGTCAAACTTCGAAATTTCGTCGATGTTGCGTTGACGAGGTGACATGTCACATGGTGTCAAATTATCGCGGGATGAATGCGGCTGCAGTCAGATCTTGCGACCTCTGCAGTTGCTTATCCCCTTCAACGCTCATCTGCGGACTGCCTCCGAGGTCACGCGCCCATGAACTGGTTGGTCAACAACTCACTCACGTGTGTATATGGGTCTTGTCTCACAGCTCTACACAAGTTTGCGCAGGTCCCCACTTCAGCTCCTCCTCACTGCCTGTCCCCCCACTCCTCACACGTGGTGTGTTAGTAGAGCAAATCGGTGCGAGCTCACATGCTTCGTCAATGTTGGTCGACAGCAACGAAGTCGTATGGGGCTAATACTTAAATACAGCACCGCTCCCAGGCCACAGGTGTCCCCAATGATCAGTGCTGCGACCCTATTGAGAAGTTGAGAACAAACACCTGAAGGGGGCGCCAACAGACAAATATTGGGGGTAGACAATCAAAGGGTCTTTCTCAAATGCAAGGCCAGTGTCCTTCCAAGTGTATCAGCCTAATTAGTCACGCCCAGTGATTGGATACCCTTTATTTGTCATGCTCAGTGATTGGATATTCTGTAGAGTTCACCAAAAAGTATCCAATCACTGGGCGTGACTAATTAGGCTGATACACTTGGAAGGACACTGGCCTTGCATTTGAGAAAGACCCAATGTCTGTTCCCATAAGTCCCATCACTCGGCGGCCATCTTGGCTACGCCTCAAACTGATTATTTGAGATTAGTCAGTGATGGGGTATATAAGAATGAATGGGGGAAATAATTTGTGTGACAATGGGACAACACAGCGATACATAACTCATATGGTTGGAATCACAATGAAAAACTGGTTCTAATGTCTTAGAATGACCGCATACATGAAAGAAACACTTAAAACAGCGTTTTCCTTTATGATATTTTTTAACTGCGCATGCGCAACATTCCACGACAACGTTCCATTTTGCGGCCGGTGGAAGCAAGTTGCATCGACTTCACCTCTTCCGGCCGGCTGCCAAACGGGCATCCATTCTTCGGTCATTGTACAGAAAAGAACACTGGATTTATTTTCTGATAGCCTAAGCAGTAAGCACAATGGTTGTCCCTGCTCAAAAATAAATTAAAAAAGGGCTATTGAGTAAATTAATGAATTAGCCTACCTCAAAATTGGTGTTTTGAATTGTGATATTATGTTGTTGCCTATAAACTGATAGGCCTAATAGCTATGACCAACGGTGAAAAATAGGCCTATAAGAGAAAAAGCAAAACGGATCAAAGTTGAATGTCTTGCTCCCGTTTTGCTTTTTCGGTAACACTTCCAAATAAGGGGCCATAATTAACAGTAAAGTAGCTACAACCTAATACTTAAGTAAGGGTTAATAATCATTACTTAATGCCACATTATACACACATTAATTGTTATTAATGCATATGTTGAACATTAGTAAGCAGTTACTTAACTATTAGATAACTATCACCTTTTGTTACAAGTTAATAGCATATTATTATTTAACTAATAGATAAGTAAGGGCACAGTTAATAGTTAAGTAGCTAACAGTTCATACTTAACTAAGGACCAAAATTAACACTTACTTAATACAAAAGTAAGGCATATCTAATGATTAAATAATACCGAAATATTGTTGTCTGTAGATTGCGTACCCATCGTGCACTGCACTTCTTGGAGCTAATATTCTCAAACATTAACTTAATTATCACAAAGGAATGATTTACAGGTAGTTTCGCTTCAAAACTATCACTCTTCATAATGTTCTGCATTTATTGTAGGGTTTTTACCATTACAATTAATAAGTGGTACATGAAAAAATTACATCTCATCACCCCACCATCATTGAGAAGTGTACGTCCAATCCTTGCTATATAATGGCTCCTGTTGCCACTATTACAGTGATTTAAATGAGTGAAAACTAGATGTCACAGTAGATTAATTACTTAATGATTAGGTATGCTCAGCCAACTCTATTATAAGGGTCCCAAACACCAATATCTATCGATTAATTAACCATTAGTTATCCGCAGCCAACTCTAATATAAGGGTCCCAAACACCAATATCTATCTATTAATTAACCATTAGTTATCCTCAGCCAACTCTAATATAAGGGTCCCAAAACCCAATATTCATGTATTAATCCTTACTTTTGTATTAAGTAAGTGTTAATTTTGGTCCTTAGTTAAGTATGACCTGATAGCTACTTAACTATTAACTGTGCCCTTACTTATCGATTAGTTAAATAATAATATGCTATTAACTTGTAACACAAGGTAATAGTTATCTAATAGTTAAGTAATTGCTTACTAATGCATTAATAACAATTAATATGTGTCCAATGTGGCATTAAGTAATGATAATTAACCCTTACTTAAGTATTAGGTTGTAGCTACTTTACTGTTAATTATGGCCCCTTATTTGGAAGTGTTACCGCTTTTTCTTACTTATTTGTTTTCAACCATAAGAAAAACCACAACGGGTGTGCACATGTATGCACACGGCCGCTTTTGTTTCCGTGATTAGGCCTATCTGTCCCTTTGTCCTGCACCTGCATTTTGGATGGGCGCAGAAAGGTGATTAATGGTCGATTTGCGCTCTCTGCCAATTCACAATGAAGTTTCCATGGACGGCAAACAAACCACATGGCCGCCAGCAAACAAACCGATTAGGTACGAGCAGTCGTAAAGGTTTACGTTTGCACGTGCGTCGAGGCGTCGAGATGATTGGATAAGTGACAGCGCAGCTCAGCAAGCAATTGGCTCTCGTTACCGGACAGGTGGGAGTGACGCCGGCAAACGCCATGTTCGCGTAGCCAAATGCTTTCGTTCATTCATATGGAAGTTTTCATGAGTGATCCGTCTCGTATAAGACCGTCTCTGAGACAATTCAATACCACTTGGAGAGACAATTGGCCCTTCTCAAAACCTAGGATAGTGTCCTTCCAAGTGTATCAGCCTAATTAGTCACACCCAGTGATTGGATAATCTTTATTAGTCACACCCAGTGATTGGATATTCTGTAGAGTTCACCAAAAGAGTGTCCAATCACTGGGCGTGACTAATTAGGCTTATACACTTGGAAGGACACTATCCTAGGTTTTGAGAAAGGCCCATAGTCTTCAGAGCTGGGTATGAAGCAAGCCTGAAGACAACAAGGGCCAACCTGTCACGAGGCATTAGGAAGGCAAAACAAGAATACACACAGGAAATAACCTATCCACTTCAGTGATAGCAAAGATACACGGAGCCTATGGAAGAGCATCCAAGCTATCACTGACTACAAGCAGTCACCCCGGAGCTGCGAAAACAACACATCCCTGCTGAACAACCTCAACAGCTTTTTGGCACGCTTCGAGGAACAAAACAAGACCCACCCACAGAAAACACCTCCCCCGCCACACGACCCAACACTCTGTCTACCTGTTGATAGTGTGAAGAGGGCTCTCACCTGGACCAACCCACGCAAAGCAACAGGCCCAGACAACATCCCTGGACGGGTGCTGAAGGACTGTTCACTGACATCTTCAACACCTAACTACAACAAGCCATTGTCCCCCCCCCCCCCCCCCCCCCATCACGCAGGTACTCTGGGGCACCTCCCCAAAATTGTAACTCAGCGCAGTGAATGATGCAGACGGCAACGGAGTGAAGGGCGGGAAAGAGAGAAAAGAGGTCTCAGATCGGTCCTCGAGAACAAGCTACTTCGTTGTTCTTCCTTGTCTGGCGCCACTTCGGATGCCACAGCCAGCTTCACTGGGACATGTGTGACTACGGTGGCACAAACAGCGTCAGGATGCTTGCACGTGTCGAGTGTGACAGAAGGCGGAAGCAGGAGCGAGTGCCCAAAACCGGCACTCTTGGGGTTATTATCCCGCGCGCGTTTACAGTTTTTCTCGATTGGTTTGGCTAATTTCTCGAAACTGAGATGACATTCTCAAAACAACACGGAAAAATCCCCAAACCAACTTGCAATTTCCCAAAATAGAACGGCATTTTTCATTGCTTTCATCAGATATCAAATGCTTTGTACATTTCTCAAATGTTTAGTACATCTCTGCAGATGGCTATGTACAAATACCCTTCAGTTGACACATTCAGCATACATTTAGCACATTTTCCAAATAAATTGACCTTGCTTATCTAAACGAATAAGACAATTCTCAGTGTAATGGTTACCCTCTCCAAAACATGTCAGCATTATTTCATTGTGTAAATCATCATATGCAAAGTGGTCTACACAATCCCCAAAACAGTCAAGGACATCATATTTTAAGAATTTCATTACATAGTAAATTCATGACAGTGTTCAACAAGTCAGATGGTATTGTAACTTTACTAGTTAGTAGAAAATAATTTTACAACCGTGTATACTACAGTTTCCTCTGTTATTTGGCTAATTTCTTGACATTTTTTCAAACAACATTCTGTTTTGAACAATTGCTAGTTGCTTTGGCATTTGTCCATGTTATTTTGAGAATGTTACAGTATATCACGAAAGTGAATACACCCCTCACAGTTTTGCAGATGTTTGAGTATATCTTTTCATAGGAAAGCATTACAGAAATGTAACTTTGACACAATGATTAGTGACCTTTTAACAACACATTTAACCGCTTAAATTTCTTGTTCACTCAGAAAAAAACAAAATACAGCCATTAATGTTTGAACATGTACTCACAAAAGTGAGTACACCCCAGATTAAAATCCGGTAGAGAAGGGGCTATGTTGGCTCGAATCGTCTCGAAATGAAACGAAATGAAAAGGGATGACAAGGGAGGTCATCAGTGTGCGTTTCAACCTTTCTTTGCATTGAACTTTTACATTTTGAGTCTGCATCTGGCTTAAATAGATTGGTGTGAGATTTGAATGCAATCCTATGGAGAACATCATGATCTGCTTCAGTAGTCACAGTGCATGTTGACATGTATGTTTCTTTTAAGGTGTATTTCAGATTGCCAATGTTGACAGCATTCATGCATCCCCAAACCATGTCAGTCCCACTACCATGCTTGGCTTATGAGAGGATACACCTTTTTTTGTACAACTCACTTGTTTACCACCACACATGCTTGACACCATCTAAAGCAAATTTGTTTATCTTGGTCTCAAGAGAGATGAACAGACCAAGGATATGGATCACTGGAACCATGTTGTGTGATCTGAAGAGACCAAGATAAACAAATTTGCTTTAGATGGTGTCAAGCATGTGTGGTGGTAAACAAGTGAGCTTTACAAAAAAGGTGTATCCTCTCATAAGCCAAGCATGGTAGTGGGACTGACATGGTTTAGGGATGCATGAATGCTGTCAACATTGACAATCTGAAATACACCTAAAAGAAACATGCATATCAACATGCACTGTGACTACTGAAGCAGATCATGATATTCTCCATAGGATTGCATTCAAATCTCACACCAATCTATTTAAGCCAGATGCAGACTCAAAATTTAAAAGTTCAATGCAAAGAAAGGTTGAAATGCACACTGATGACCTCCCTTGTCATCCCTTTTCATTTCGAGACGATTCGAGCCAACATAGCCCCTTCTCTACCGGATTTTAATCTGGGGTGTACTCACTTTTGTGAGTACATGTTCAAACATTAATGGCTGTATTTTGTTTTTTTTCTGAGTGAACAAGAAATTTAAGCGGTTAAATATGTTGTTAAAAGGTCACTAATCATTGTGTCAAAGTTACATTTCTGTAATGCTTTCCTATGAAAAGATATACTCAAAAATCTGCAAAATTGTGAGGGGTGTATTCACTTTCGTGATATACTGTATCTCTGTTTTGAGAAATGAGCCAAACCCATGAGAAACCTGTGATATATGGGCATTACTTTCTGCATATGAATTTACAGTAAAGAAAGTTACTGATAAATGTCCTTGATAAATTGTCTGTGTTGTAAAACTTCAATGGTTTCACTCACTTTTTCATTTTTATACATAGTCGAAATCTGTTAGCTGAACGTAGATAAAACACCTAACCATTTTGACTGGCATTGCTTACACAATGACAAAGGGACAATGTATTTTGGGGGTACTGATGATATATGTGGGGAAGAAATTTAGTTTTGACACATGGGTAAACTGTTTTGGGGGTGATATGAGCAAGTGATGAGGATCCATGTAGTAATGCTGAAACATCCAGTTTATTTTGACAGAAGGACTAAATGAATGCAAATGAGCTAAAGCAATTGAGAAGGATCTATGCCATTTTGATGGTACTGACTATTTATATGTGAGACGGTTTAGTGCTGATGCAAGAATGAGGTGTTTTGGGAGGTATATGACATTTTGCTAATTATCTGAACTGTTGTGCAGAAGTGTAAGAATGTTTGGCCAAATGACCCAATGGTTATAGGAATGTCATCTCAGTTTCAAGAAATTAGCCAAACCAATCGAGAAAAACTGTATTAGGTGCCCAACCACAGACCTGTTAAGCTTGCGCACCCACAAATCATCATGAGCAAAGTGGTGTCGGAAAAGAGCGAATTTGTGAAAATGGCGACGAGGAAGTGCCTTGCTAATCGGCAAAGCTAGCCAGCCAACTCCTGACCCCCTGGATGGGCCCATACCCAGGGAATCTTATGAAGGCACTGTCTGTGATATAGGGCACCTAAGTCACGCACTTTACTTCCTGGTTCATGGGGCATGGGGAGTCAAAAAATAATTACTGGGCTTGAAATGAGTGGTTTTTCGACAACAATCCAAACCTTGGACCTCCACCTATGCACCACAAATCCACCACGACTTGCCTCGTTCACTTCCATTCATTTTTTTGCAACTTATTGGCTGAATCTCAAATGGTGCACTTGTGCACTTTAGTGTTCATGTTTCAGTGCGCATGCCGTATTAGTTACACACTGAAACATAGTGCCCGAAGTGCACAAGTGCACCATTTGAGATCCAGCCAAAGCCTCATGAACCAGGAAGTAGAGGGCGTGACTTAGGTGCCCCATGAGCTCCCCTTTTGTTCCCTCCTACTTTGCGGCCCCTGTAATGGCAGGAATAAGATTATGCTATGCTTGCTTTGTGGCTTAACTTGGCGTGTGCGTCTTCAAATGTTGGAGTAGAACTGAAATTAATTCCATTAATGCCCATTTTCAATTCATTTTCTATTCGGCCTCCGATTTGGCCACTCAATTGGGTTTCGGCCAAAACCCAGAAGTTTTTTTTTTTGCGTTATCGGACAAATATTTTCGGTTGCCGAATGTTCGGTGCACCTCTAATATCTCCTTTACTCCTTTAGGTGGAAGCTGTTGTGCTGTTGGAGGACGGCATCATCCTGAAAATGCTTGGCTGTTTGTTCTGGCTCGCCCATGGTAGCAAAGTGGTGGAGTTCAACCCTCGAGTCTTCCTATGCAATGTGGTTGAGATTGTCCCGAGGACTACCTGCTTGTCTGATTACCCCAATGTAAGTAATTTCCCCCAGTAATTATAGTGCAATGCAAAGCATTTCTCAAAACCTAGTGCGCACACTTCCAAGTGTATTGAGCCTAATTAGTCACGGCCAGTGATTGGATACTCTTTATTAGTCACACCCAGTGATTGGATACTCCGTAGAGTTCACCAAAAAGTATTCAATCACTGGGCGTGACTAATTAGGCTGATAGACTTGGAAGTGCGCGCACTAGGTTTTGAGAAATGTCTCTTGTTCTCATTCTTCCTTTATCTTATTCCCCCGTTTGTTTTCCATTCCATACATTGGTTCGTGTGTTTTGATTCCACCCGAATGCGTGCGCAGCCAGGGATCCCAAAATGCCAAGTGGCTAGGTGTTTAACATTGGAAGTTGCATTGGACCAGTATGGTGCATGGTTAAAACCTGCTTTCTAGACTGCTGGATGCTGTAGTGGTTTCTGTACTCATACCGACTCCATTCTGAGATAACATATCTTAATGTGAGTACATCAGAATTCATTCATATGCTTGTAAATTAAGTTATATTGTTTCACTCCAATCACATGTGAGGACAACGTTTGAGTGACGGCAGCTTCCAAACAATCAGAGGCTGCTTCCGATCGCAAAACCCTGCCTTGTCAGTAGTGGCTAACACTTTGCAACACAATAGCGTTTTTTAGGGAACATGGCTAAGAATTCAGAGCGACATGATAGCATGTTCTTTTAAACGGCGTCACAGACAGTACAATGTGAAAGTAAGTGGATAAAACCGTTAGCTAACAAGACAACAGGTCTTGTCTTGTCTTACACTGTGCAGGGCGCCAATGGGACTAGTGGGGTCGTAGGCATGTGCATTTTTTCTCAGTCATTTCAAATTTGTGTTCAAGTTTGGTTTTCACTCCTAAGTTGAAGTTTAGGGTCTATAGAACAATTTGGGTTCGAGTGTCAAACACACAGATAATAAATATATAAACTGCTATAACTTTTTATTAGTTTAACCAAATTTAACATATTAGGTATGCATGGATTCAGCATTAAAAGGAGGAGCTGGTGAGCTAAGTATTTGGTTTCCAGATTAAAGGCACACTATGTCATAAACACACTTTTAGCCCATGGACAGCAAAATTCAGGGTTTTTTTAAGATAAAGGGTGGAAATGCCCTCCAAGTTGCAATGAAACATCATTTATTGTTACAAGTTATTGTAAATTAAGCCTGGTATATCATTCAACTTGATTTGTTCAGCATATCCCTGAAGCACAAAGATACCTAGGATACCTATACGCAAATATGGCTGCATAAAGCCTATGTGATATTTAGGACCCAACTTGCAACTTTGAGTTTATGAATTTAGGATCACGAGTATCAACTTTTTTCGATGAAGCCATATGCTATTCACACATAAAATCACCAAAAAACGTTATATCTGGAAGAAAATGAATCAAGAATAATAATAAGACTGCATTTCCGGAGAGACAATGCTATTGGTATGCTTGCGGATTATGCACACACACACACAGAGCTGTTGTATACACACACAGAAACACAAGGGAAAGAGATAGAGGTGTGTGTGTGTGTGTGTCTCTGTGTGAGAGAGAGAGGTGTGTGTGCGTGTGTGCGTGTGCGTGCATGTATGGAGATGCTTCAGGTGCCTTTCAGCAATGGGTGGGTAGGGAGAGGTAAGGGTAGGATTCAAACCAGCAACCCTCTGACAGACCAACACCCTACCCAGTAGGCCACTGCCACTTACTGACAGCAGAGGTCTAAAGTTCTACAAGGCTGCATGTGTGTGTGTGTGTGTATGACTGAAGATTATAAAGGTGACAGTTTGGCAGTCAATAGCTGAGTAATAGCCTATGTGCAGCCTTATTTTTATGCTGTCATATCTCCAAAAGTTTTGCAAGTTGTCAGATGATATTGACACACAAATGGCACAAACCTGCTCTTCATGTCAAAGCTGAGATCACTTTTCTTGGCCAAATGGTTCAGTAAAAAAATGGACATATTCAGGCCTATGCGCTGAGCTGTTCACACATTTTTTTGTAAGTGAATGGGGTCACATCGTAGGGATTTTAAAACTGCTCTCTTTGAAACATTTTTAAGAGTTGTCTTATAATCTTCACACAGTTTGTATTCAGAGCCAATACCTCTCTGACAATGCCTTTACCTAGTTGATACAAAAAACCCAGGACAGGTCACCTCTCACTGTAACTGCCACAGTTTGTGACATTATCATCTTGACCATTCTACCATTCATTTCAATGAGGGGGAAAACAGAGAGAAAACAACAAAAGAAAAACAAGTCTGGTGAACGAATGAAAGGGGGTAGGCCAGCGAAAAATACTCCACCCTGAGACCTTTTCGAGCCGTTCGTTTTGGCACTCGAACCGTGTCTCTATCTCGAACGCTGCAACGATTCAAAGCCGCCGTACTAATGAATGGCGATTCCCATATGCCGAGGTGAATGGAAAAATGTAGAATAATAATAAACTGTTGAGGAACAATTAATATGCTTTCCCGCAAGCATACTAAATAAACTGTTGGAGAACAATTAGTATGCTTGCTGGGGGCAAGCAGAGGTCTTTGGCAAGCATACTAAATAATACTATAAGACTATTTCATACATGGGAGACAGAATCATCTGCTCTGGGAACTGTCCATTTGTTACCAGCGTAGTTGACAGGAATGAAAACCGTTCTTATTATCTGCATTTGCCAGAAATGCCTACCAATCTTGTAACAAATGAACAGTTCCCAGATTTGGACTACACTACCAAAGCAATGCAGTTGCCAAAGATGTTTTCCAAGTAGAGGTGAAGTGCAGCTGTACTAGTACTTGTACAAATAGACCTGCCAGATCTCGGTGCAAGTGCATGAAGGCAGAGTTAAAGTGCAGACGTCTGTGCAAGTGCACATACAATTTCTAAGACTGATCACTGACTGTTTTTACATCTGTTCTCTGTCATAGTTATTGTAGAGTGGAGTATTGGAATAAATGTTAGCCCTATGGTCTTCTGTTTCCTTATTGAATGCAAGAGAAAATGTTGTTCCCCATAGTATTTATCATCATCATCATCATCATCATCATCATCATCATCATTATTATTATTATTATTATTGTTATTATTATTATTATTATTGATTTACTTTCTTCCAGATATAACGTGTTTAAGTTGTGAATAAAATGATGGCTTGATTGAAAAAAAGCTGGTACTCATGGTCCTAAATTCATAAACTCAAAGTTGCAAGTTGGGTCCTAAATATCGCATAGGCTTTATGCAGCTATATTTGTGTTTATGTATCCTAAGTATCTGTGTGCTTCAGGGATATTCTGAACAAATCAAGTTAAGTGATAACCCAGGCTTTATTTACAATAAATTGTAACAATAAATTATGTTTCATTGCAACTTGGAGGGCATTTCCACCCTTTATCTTAATAAAGCCCGGATTTAACTGTCCATTGGCTAAAAGTGTGTTTATTACATGGTGTGTCTTTAATCTGGTAACCAACTATTTAGCCCACCGGTTTCTCCTCTTCATGCTGAATCCATACATACCTCAAATGTTAAATTTGGTTTAACTAATCAAAAGTTATAGCAGTTTATATATTTTAGAGCGCCCCCCGCAGGCCATTTTGTTATCTGTGTGTTTGACACTCGAACTCAAATTGTTCTATAGACCCTAAATTTCAACTTGGAAGTGAAAACCAAACTTTAACATCAATTTGAAATGACTGAGCCTATTACGACTCCACTAGACTTCCAATGAGAAACACCTAGCTGCCTAGCGATTGTTGTGAATTTCAAATGAAATCGATTCACAATCGATTAAAAGATTGTTTTTACCCAGCCCTACTCAAGAACATAATAGATGAATGGACAGAAGTTCCAGCTGTCCATATAGGCATATCCATGCATGTCCCACTAACATAAAATCCAGGGAACTTTGTTAACTGAACTGCAAACCCATAGAAAAACACTCTTAACTTGTTATGACTCGACCTGTTATCTCCCTATTTGTTGCATAACCCGGGCTTAGACTACGTGTAATGCAGTAACGTGGAAAAGGATATGTACTAGTGTCTAGTTGCATGTTAGGTGGACCCAAGGAAGCATTAGCTTACCGATGAGGTGCGAATCTTGTAGATGCGACTAACCCAGCAGAGGTGATAGCAGTCCGGCGCCGCGCCGGAAATCCGGCGTAGCGTGGCTGTAGGAAAGAAAAAAAACTTTCCCGATATTAATGTAATAATAAATAAATAAATCGTGTGGGCCTTCATTAATGTACAGTGAAAATAAATGAACGCAAAACAGCCTCTTGTAAGACACGCGAAAGGAACCCAAATGAGCAGCAGCCCATAACATTGTATCATCCTGACACCTTAACTGCTGTAAAATGTAACAATTTTTTTTATGTCTCGGGTCACTCGCCAATTAAAATTGGCAACAATGTTAGCACACATCCACATGACTTGCTTTGTGATTCGGGTGTGTTAAACCATGTGGATGTAGCCTAAGTGGAATACTTATGAAGTTATGTGATCAAGACAACGTTTGAAGGTAAGGCGATTTGTGTTCGGTTTTACAGTCTCATCAGGAAAGCATTGGTTGTTCTCTTTGGTCACCCGACAACACCACTTGAAACTAAAGAAATGAAGGGTGATTTGACAAACAACCTGTAGCCTAGCCTAAGTTTTGGATGCTGTCATCATCAGCGGATCAATGGTCGTCTGTGTGCGCGAGAGAGCGGCGCCTTTGACAAGCATGCCTATTTGACGATATCCCTCAACAATGCAACGACATAAAATAATGGTTAGGGCAAGAGATTGTCTTGTGCATATAAAATCACTAAGAGTTTTACCCTTGGCACGAAATTAATGCCAATGGGACGTCTAATGTCAGCTTGGTGCTGAACGGCAGCGCATGGGTTTCAAATGCAATGCGTCAATCTGCTTTCAGATCTGCATTCGGTTTCTACAGTCCAACGAAAAACTTTGAATGCATAAAATCAACGGCTATTTGGCGAGACGGCTGCTGGTTAGGCTAGATATTGCTGTCAACTAAGCATTTTGCAAAATCTGTGCATTGCACAATAGGTAGCCTATCTCTACTGGACTGGTTGCCTGGCTGGTGCAGATGCTCTGAGTGTAGGCTATGTTGCGTCGCACTTAGGCGTGTCCAGGCGGCTGTAGGTGCCTACTGGCGCTTGACAGGTAAAGTGAGCAAAGAAAGGAAAAGGGTATGAGTAGCCATCTGTGGTCTTTTATCATGAAAATTTCATTAAAATTATATTGTGAAATTTGTTCTATGTAAAAAGCCTTAAATGTTGCCTGCATTGGAATAGCGGCGACCATTCGCAGCACGTCCAAATGACAGTGGAATGCTTGAAATTGGACCGCTAATGTTTCACATTTGAGACATGGCTTAACCTGCAACTACTAGAGTGTGACTGCTTTGGAATGGATTGAATCGACCAGTCTGTGCTTGACTAATTTATCAAGGTTTACAATTTACCACCTAGACAAACCATGTGTCAAAAACTGATTTCAGGGAGATGTTCATAATAGTTTTGCTGACTAAATCAACCAGCGCGCTGTCTATTAATCAGTCGCGCTGTGTGAAAAAAACTCGAACAGTCTCCTCGCACAGGTTCACACAGCCTTTCCATTGCGCATACTCCATCTCGTTGCCCTTCTGCGTAATCGAATCGAATTATTCCATGCACGATGCACAAGTTATCTTGCCTGCACGGTCTCACTGGTATTACAAAAATAAATGGGATAGCCTACTTTAGCCCGACTCACGGGCAGGGAGCCATTGTCAATATCAGAAGTCCCTTCATGAACTTCAGGTACTTTTGTCTGCATTCCATTTCTTGTGGCCACCATGCACATGTCGTCTGTGGAGCCGGAAATAAGCAATGTGAACGTGGGCCTACATGTAGCCATTTATGCGCTTGTGCCCTAAATATTTAATGTAGACCTAATTAAAGGGCGTTTCCCTACAACGGGAAGGCAGGGGTTGATGGGTAGACCATGGGGCCATGAGTACCTAAACATATGTCAGCAAGTAGACAAGTTAGGCCTATATGAACAGTGTCCCAATGAAAACTAGATTGCATTCTCACAGAAAATGCTGGAAGCGGGCTTGCCTTTTGGGGCAGAGATGAGCAGTTTTATTTTTGATATCTCTATCCCTAAATTAAAAACAAACTACTATTGAGAAAACAAAGCTTAAAGAAATGTTGGATAAAATCCAGTCAGAGGTTATGGGCCAAACAATTCAGCCATCTTGGATTCAGCGATCTTAGAAGTGTTGTAGCTCCGCGTTTTGGGGATATACTAAATGACATACATGGTATTTTAAATTGGCTAAGGAACACTGCAGGGTCATTCCATGTCAATTCACACGCCTTCCCCACATGACCCTCTCCGATTTGCCCGGTATCTCACATACAGGTACCTTTTCATGTCAATTGAAAGAATACCAAGTATTAGCACCCTACGTCTAACGGTTGTGGAGATGAAGCCCTCCAAAGTGTGGGTGCCACACCCACTTTTCAAGCCTGTGAATTGCATTCAAAATTTACAAGCAGATTTTGACACCTCTAGTTTTAGTTTGAAGGAAGATACAGGTCTAAAAAATCACCATGGTCCCTCATTATGACCCTGTCTACCAGATGATGTACTTACAAATAGCATGCCTTGATTATTTTTGGCTATATTAAGCCTTAAAAATTTAATTTGTGAAAAGTGTGATGAAGAGTCTTGCCATTTTGGGGTTCCAGATCTTGGAAACCATGTATGCTTTGGGAGTTATAATTGATTTTCCATCATATTTGGGAACTGACCAGTGTATTCCAAAAGAAGTACTCGGACTTTTAATGATGGAATAGGAGGGATTCAAAAACAGCTTTTGGACAAAATGACCTTACGGTACCCTCTACTTCAGGCCTCAAATTAACCATGTGGGCACTTGATGACTGGAACGCCCTTTTAACCCCATGTACTGTAGCACTGTATCAAACATTCAAGCTTGGAAAAACTTTGTTTTTTTAAAGTTCTTCATATTAATCTTGACCTTCAAAGTATATGTTTTGTCTATGTCTTATCACAGTGTCTGGTTTGTCTGCTGCCATCTGCTGGTCAAAAAACACAACAACAGTGTAATGTAAGAAAACAAAAGGGGCTGGAAAATCTTGCCCATAATTTACCAATAAAGTAGCCTAGAAATCTAGACGCCCCTAGGGGTTAAGCTCGCTAGGCTACCAATAAAGCACTTTAATTCTACAGTATATTGCTATATATTAATTATGATTTTAACGAGCATTATGCAGAACTGATCTAGCCCAATTTTTGGGTGCCAGTTTTACCCCCTCCTTGCCACACCCATCCGAGGGAACCCGGCAGACGTGCTGTTCCTCTATCTGGGGACCCTGCCAGACATCATAGTACCCATAAAAATTGGTAACCTTCTCAACTAGGTAGACCCCCCTGGGCTCCTGGACTATTAATTTTGAAACATGTTCAGCAACCCAATATCCACAACGAAGATGTGTTTGTGCAATCATGGCACCGTCGCGCCAATCTTGCTCTGACGCTGTTATTTTAAACCTCACAGAGTTTCCCCTCTTCTTTCACTTACGGTATATCCTATACCTCCAACCCAGACGTTCGTTGTCTGTTCTTTTTGTGATGTTCGCTATATTTGTTGTTTATTTGGGCCTAACTACATGAGTAGGCAGTTCACAACCAAATTATGAAGATTGGATTTGTGAATTTAACCACACCAGGAGAATTTTAAGGGGTGAGCGTGCTACAGGGGGAAAATGTTTAAGGCCAACTTCTGATTAGGGCTGTTCGATATTGAGAAATATCAATATCGCGATATTTTCATGCAATATTGATATCACGATATTTCCAAACGATATTTAAAAAATTGGATGCCACGGTTGAATTGAATGTCTTGAAACAGACACTTAAATGTTTAATTTTAAAGTTTTCTCTATGGTAGTATGAAAGATAACAAGTTAAAGATGCAAATTAGCCCAAAATCTCAAATTTGACCAGTGCATGAAAAAATCGATATTTCACCTGCCGTGTCTCGCCTTAAAGATGTCCTCCCATCGTTACTTCATTAATGCTGCTGTGTTCCCCATTGTTATTGAATGCATTACACGTTGGTCCTGTTCAGGGCTCTAAATTAACGCACGCCAACACGCCAAATGCGGGTGAAAATCAATTTTGGCTAGTAGAAAAAATCATCCACTAGCCAAATTGGCCGGTAGACTCTAGCGCGCGCCCGAACGTCAAACAGCTGCCAGCACAGATCTGACTACTGACTGCCTTCTGACGAACGTAAAACGGCGCCTACATTACCCATGAACATTAGGCCTACCGTCATGATGTAGCCCACACCCATTGGCTGGCCGTTAATCACAATAACGCAGCTTCACATTCATTGGCTGCGTGTTAGATGCCCGCGCTGGAACTACTGTTGATCAAATATTTTCAATGAGCGGACTAGCGCGGATTACTTCGGTTTTGTAGGTTTTGGACGGGTGAAAAAGAATGTGGCAGTGGTTAGAGAAAGGTTATGTGTCGGTGAATGCAACTTGCAACTGTAGTGACTGACGCTGAAATTGAGTGGTGGTGGTGGAGCGAAAACGGCATGAGTGGAGGAGCATGACGGCTGTCTGTCACCGTGTAGCCCTGCTGTCAGAAGTCGTCTGATATTTGCGAGGTCCTCGCAACTACCGTACCTACGATGGAGTTGTCGTTTCCTAATAATGCCCACGCCGTCGGAAAGACCATGCACGAGCATGGATGAACGAGTAAGTGAAAAAAACGGTAACAAAAAACTAGCGACGCTATGAAAGTAGCAAAGTAAGCTGGTGGTCTCTGTGATGTTATTGGATGTCTACTAGTTAGACATAGCGTCGCCTAATTATTGTCATTCCAAGCGCATGATATTAGAGTGAAGCAAGTATTAATCCTGCAGGAACCTAAAGGTGTGAAGCAGCAGCAGCAGCATAAAGAAATACACAATGCAGACATCATACACATCGCACTGAGTTGGCTGTGTGTGTGTGTGTGTGTGTGTGTGTGTGTGTGTGTGTGTGTGTGTGTGTGTGTGTGTGTGTGTGTGTGTGTGTGTGTGTGTGTGTGTGTGTGTGTGTGTGTGTGTGTGTCCTCCTCTTCTCCTCCCCACCCCTCTCTTCTGTGCATTGTCCATGGCATTTGGCCTACTGTGTGTGAAGTTTAAGTGATACAGTGTGGGGGGATATGATGTTTTGTAGTGTTTGGTTGTGTGTTTGGCTAGTGTATAAAGTCTGGTATGTGTGCAACATGTGTGTTGAAGGCATGCTGTTTTTGTGTGAGGTGTAGGCCTAAACTGCATGTGAGGTTTGGGTGATGGTGTAATATATTATGTAGGCTACTGTTTGGCTGTCTGTACAGTGTACGGTCCAGCGTAGGTCTGGTATGTGAGAGGCATGTGTGATGCAATTCACTGTTTTCAGAGGAAATTGAATAAAAAATAATGAAAATGCAGGTAATAAAAATAATTACTAAATAATTATAGAATAAACTGAACAGTGAAATATGTTGAGTATAATGTTTATATTGTTTATCTGTGTTGAGGATATAGTTTAATGGAATAAATAAAACATACTTAACGCATGGTTTATTTTGGTGAGAAAAAAAAGGCTAGTTGACCTTCCATTTGGCTAGTAAGAAAAAATGTCTACTAGCCAAATTGGCTGGTGGTGGAAAAAGTTAATTTAGAGCCCTGGTCCTGTTTAAAAAAAAAAAAAAATGTTATGGTTGCTTTGTTTCAAGCCGTTTTTGCAAGCTAGCAAGGTGACTTGTGGACAAATGAGAGAGTTTTCCAGGTTTCTCGTGGATATCTGTCTCTGATTGTCTCCCTCCTCCTGCTCAGCAGTGAGATTCTAAAGGTTATAGACTCGCCACTTCCCCGGGTGGTACTGCACTATAGGGGCGCCAACGGAGGCGTGCAGGCTCCATTCAGGGCTGTGCTCTTTCGACAGTGACCCCTAGGCGAACTGCAGGCATGGAGCGACCAGAGTGAGCAGACTGTATGGCTTTGTGCTCTGTGTGTATCTGAGAGTAGCAACACAGTGGGTTTACATACACTGTCCAATCTCGACCTCCAACCCGTGCCTGCAGTTCACCTAGGGAGCGCTGTCGAGACAGCAGAGCCCATAAGGCTGGCGCTAACGACTGAAACTTGACAATATTACTGTAAGTTCTGAGAAACCAATGTGGATTTAAATGAAATGTACAATAACCTGTGAGTTATGTCCTGATTTCTTACAGCTTTGGCATTTATGAGTCAGGCTCCGCTAGCATCTTGCTAACAAAATTGCTTTACAGCAGTCATGACCACAGCAATACAGCCGGCCGACCAATCCAAACGCAGTGTGTGAATCCACTCGTGACGTCATATTGACAATAAAGACGTATTTTACGAAGATCCAACGAGTTTAAGCATTCAAACTAAGTGCTGTTTGAAAGAATAATTTATCCTGCCTTTGGGAAAAATAAAATGAAACGATGATACCAATTATCTCCCAAAGCAATGGCAGCATCTGTGGTTGAGCTCCATGGGACCCCATTCATTCTAACAGCCTCTGCGCTCCTCTGCGCTGTCTGGGTGGCGCCACTCAGTGGACAGTACCACCTGGAAAAAGTCGCGAGATTCCTCTCTCGTACCATAGAGCCTCTCTGGTAGCTACCAGCTGATAGCTAAGCTAGGTTTTGGGCCACCAGGCGTTGCTTATCTTGAAAACAAGCAGAAAAAAACTGCTCAACATGTTTTTGGAAAAATGGGTAGACATAAACCTTTGTGGGCACGCCTTCTTTCGATGAACACAGAAAAGCTTTCGTGATTCACTCGTTTCGTTGCATTATTTATGTAAATTGGGAAACACTGGGAAACACAGCCAGCCGAGGTGACGCACCGCTATGAAAGCCTTGCATGTGAGTTTAAAGCAGCACTACGTTTTTTTGGACACAGGAGTGCTGCTTTAACTTGGGGTGACCGTTCAGTAGCCTTCTGAAAATGCCCCGCCTGATTTTTTTGCCCCAGTAGAGCCCTGGTTTACACGCAAGACACAGCAGTGCGCTCACCCATGGTTGAATAGCACACGCATGCTGTTTTAGACTGATTTACAATTGAAATTACCGTTTTAGCAGTTGTAGGCCGATATCTTGCATCTCGTCAGCTTTTAATGATGGATTAAAAATGTAATTCCTTTTGTCATGATGTTCAGGTCGAGTGTAGCCTACTGTAGCCTAATTTCTAAGTTTAAAATGTTATCCAGTGAAAAAAAGAAATGTAATGTTCTTACCATTGAGAGACAAACGGACCACACGCTACTCTGCCTTGTTTGAGGATTGTCCCACGAAGTTAAAACATTTTTCATTAATTTGAAGTCATCCTATAACGAGGCAGTGACTGAGGCGCGAGGTGCGTCGCTTGTTGCATCGTCTGTATCATCCCGTAAGATTGTCATGTCGCACACATCAGGAAAGCAGAGCTGCATGTAACAATAAGTTTTCACTTGAGAAAAAAGTGGGCTATTCGTTGATAGCCATGGTAACAGTCGAGCTTGCTGAGCTGAGATAGAGCTCCGCGTTGCAAATTGAAACAGCTGCCTGTGTGGTTGGTGATGCTGGCTAGGCCAATGTTCTCTACTGTCCGAGACGGGCTATCCTCTTTTTATTTTCATGATAAATCCGAACACCTGCACAATACTTTAATTAACCAGCCTGTTACAGCAGTTTTTGGCTTTCTATGGCTGTCTTATTATTAAATGATTTGTTTAAATGATCTTCACATATTCATAACCGTTATGACTAAGAGCTTGAGCATTTATTTTTTGTTCAAGTAGATTTTTGATGTATAAATGTATGAAAATCCCCAATATAAATCTTTAAATGCAGTTTTCTCAAAATTAGTGGGGTTTTTTTTTTTTCATTTTTAGGTGCACATTCTTAGGTGCACAAGTCATAAAAGCAGATATCCTAAAATCCATCTGGGCAGTTTTTGTCATTTGATATATGAACAAAATAAAAAAGAATTTGGGTCTTAGCTTTATCACAGTTACAGTTTCATGCACCAGACATATATCCAAACATTTTGATTATTTAATGAGATTCAGCCTATTTTGCAAATTTCAAAAACTTGTAATGAATTATTTTCTTATATTGATGTATGTAATCAACTGGTAAAGGTTCATGGTGATCCCTTGAATTTAAAAATGTTACCCTATTCACCTGCCATTTCTCGCCTTAAAACAAAGATTGGTTGTAACATTGTCAAATGTTCTAACAAACAGCTTCCTTGGCGGAGGTTTGCACTCTCAGAGTGCATTCTAGTTGTTATTATTATGATTGTTAGTATTATTGTTGTTATTATTGAACAGGAAGGAGTGGACTTGGGAAACATCCTGGTGAGGACGCCTACTTCTTTGCGTCTCGGGGGAGGCCATTCTTTAGCCAACCTTTGGAATACCAACAGTTTCTACACAACCATCCTTAGCGCTTCGGGAGGAAACGCATTTTTAAGTGCAAGCTTTGGCTCCGACCCGCAGCAGGTGGCCGCACTTCATTAATTATTATTTTTAACATAACTTAATATTATTTATTTATTATTTATTATTTTTAATGTAACTCAATGTAATTTATTTATTATTTTTAATGTAACTTGCAATGTACTTGCTTTTTACACACTCAGAAGAGCACACACACACACACACACACACACACACACACACACACACACACACACACTCACACGCACGCGCACACACACGCACGCACACACACACACTCTCACACGCACACACACACACACACACACACACACACACACACACACACACAGACAGACACCATCTTTCGTCACCAGTGCCACTGTCCTGGATGACGATGTGCATTGAGTGCAGTGGGAATATGACCTTGCTACTGTCTTCGGCCAAAGTCAAACAAATTGCCATACACCAAAGAGACAAACCAAGAGACATGGATACACTTCCCGCTTTTCTTTCAGTTTTTCATGGTATTTTTGCTGGTCCTGCACCCAATCTCTTTGAGACGGATGTGCATGTTTTTTTTTCTCTCTCTCTTTAACTACTACACTTCCCGCTTGGACACCTTGTTTGGAGTGCCTGGATGAACTTTTGTCTCTTGCAGGTGGCCGCACTATTCCAATATGCCGACGGCTCCGTTTCTCTGTTCATGTTCAACCTGAAGACCCGAATTCTGTCCAGAGACCACCTCCTGAACAAGCTGGGAGTGCAGCCCATAGGCAATTTAAAGCTGCACTTCATCGAGTCCTTTAAGGTACTGTGTGTACACTTAATTATTTGGTGTGTGTGTGTGTGCGTGTGGAGTGACACAGTGGGCGACTTGTGTGTGTGTGCGTGTGTTCCATCTCTTTTCCAAGGAATACAATGGACATTGTACTAGGCAGAGAGACTATGGACACTCCTGGGGCCTCATTTATCATTTGTTCGCAGAATGCCTTCTAAATTGTGTCCTACGAGTGAAATATAGAATGGTCGCAAGTATAGAAAAATCTGGATTTATCAAACGTGCGTTGGCTGCTTCTTCTCACACCTCTGCATGATAAATCCCACACCTTCCAAATCACTGTGCACGCGCGCATTCGGGGTAATTTGCATCCTGAAACGCCTCCAAGTAACCATATATGGCATTAAAATATATTCAAATGCCATGTTAATTCGAAGGTGCCACCCTGTTTGGACACACATGAACACACACGGACACACGCGCCGCTCGAAGCGCTGGCGGGAAGTGCGGAGATAGAAACATTTCCGCGGCAGAAATGGAGGTCCTCTCGACAGAGGGAGGACAGTGTTTCAAAATAATTAAAAGAAGGAGACACACATGGAAGAAGACACTGTCACATAGCACACTGTCATACTCCATTGCCATTCAAAGCAAACTGTAGCCTACCTTGCACGGTCAATATTATTTGCAATTTCATGTTTCTTCTTCCACTCGCACGCATGGTCTGAGGTGTGCGTAGATTTAGGCACATTTCCATGTTCAAGTACATGTTCATAAATCCCACACTTTGCTCAGGAATGATCGCACGCATGCCTTACTCACAGAATGAGGCCCCTTGACACTTTATTGGCCACTTTGTCTTTGCTTCTATGTGCCACTCAGCTAAGGCACATGTGACACTGTGGACACTTTATATTTTGGTGTGTGTGAGAGAGAGAGAGAGAGAGAGAGAGAGAGAGAGAGAGAGAGAGAGAGAGAGAGAGAGAGAGAGAGAGAGAGATGCCTTGGCTAAATGCAGGGTTGTCAGGTGAGTCTGATGATTTCCAGCCCAAAAAATGCTCAAAACCCGCCTGGAAGCACTAAATCCCGCCCAATTCTATTGATTTCTATGGGCAAAATTGGGCGGGTTTTCCTGCAAAATTCAATTTTTAACCGCAGACAGCCATCGAAACAGCCCAATCTGGCAACACTGGCGAAATGTAACAGTGAGCTATGGTTATTTTATGTGTAAGTATGTGTGTAATGTCTCGTGGCCAATGTCTTTATTTATGTACAGTAACATACCTGCGAACTCGTCACCTTTTGGTGACAGTCACCTTTTTCCCGGCCGATTAGGTCATTCACGTGAATAGAAATAGAACCCCCGCTGTACACTGTCACCTTTTTTTCTTTGACGAGTTTGCAGGTCTTAAAGGCCAAAAGTGTGGACTCACCTTCTCATTTAATTAATTATCTTTATTTTTGTGGCTATTTACAGAACATAATACATTTTCAGGGAGGGCATTAAAACTGTGCATGAACACATGTATGATTATGTGCTTAACAAAAAAATGAAAATATATAAAAAAAATTAAAACAATTATTTAAAAAAATATCAGAAAACGTCAAAAAGTGACGTCAACACAGCAAAACTGAGGGCTCCACACATTTAAACAACCTTATTTTTCTGTCAATTTTCATGTAAAAACATCCAGTCAGTGAAGTCAATTTTAATTGATAAGAAAAATACAAGGAAGATTTTCTTAATCTGATAATGGGTCACTTGGTCAAACATAGCTGGTTATCTAGTTGAAACAGTGATACAAAAAGTAAAAGTAAAAGTGAAAAACCCTGCCATAGATTTCCTCCAACACAGGTTTGACCTCTCCAAGTAACTGACTGTGACTCAATATCAGATCAAGAAATTATCTGTAAAATGCTTGCAAGTGTTTAAAACTAGGTTTTAGGTCTCAATATTCTAGTTCGACAATTCTAGTAAGTTATTGGAGGACTCTAATGTTCAATTAAGATTGACATGACTGACTGAACATTTTTACTTGAAAATAGACAAAAATAAGCTTATTGAAATGTGTGGGCCCATCAGTTGTGCCATGTTGACGTCAGGTGGATAGACAGCTGACATTGCTGTTGGACAACAGCTACAATGATATTTTTTGGTAAGCACGTAATTTTACATGTATTCATGCACAGTTTTGATGCCCTCCATGAAAATACACAATGAAAATCCACGAAAATAAAGAGAACGCATAAATGAGAAAGTGAGTCCACACTTTTGGCCTGTACTCTATGTGTGCATGCTACTTGACACCTTAATTTCCCCCTGGGATCAATAAATGATACTCTACTCTACTCTGCTCTACTCGAAGGAGTCCTTCATTATGTGGAACGGTTCAATGATGTGGTATAGTTTCCGTGACAACAGCGACTGTGGGATACTGGGCACGAAGCATAGCCCAGACCTCGGGTGGGCAGCAGGGGGCAGCATAGAGGAGGTGGTGGTTGGTGAGTATCATTGAGCATTACATTGTGTTATTATTAAAGGTACACTGTGCAGGAAATGGTGAAAAAGGTACTGCAACTATGCAGCTCATTGAAACTGGGTTGCCTATTGCCAAATTGGATCTTTTCATGAAAGTGTATTAAGTAATACACTAATATTTTATAGTATTGCCTAAGTACAGTCATTTTTGCAGCTAAAAATGGTTATTTCTAGAAATTCAAAATGGCGGACAATGGAGAAGATCGTCATGTATGAAAAGTGCAATTTTTCCAGTCATAGTGAATACTTAGAATTTGATGGTGGTGGTAAGTATTCATGAAAGAGGTAACATTAGTGAATGGGCAGCATGAATTCTGGAAATAAACAACTAAAACACACAGTACACAGTGTACCTTTAAAGAGTTGAAAATGAAAAAAAGTGTGTAGATTATGATACAAGCATGAAATATGGTATATATGTGCCATTAAAGAAAACATAGAAATGTATTGTATAAACCATGTATTCTGTCAGTTTTATGTTTCGAGGTATTGAGTGCCAGTCTGTAAACATGACAAACAATGGCCCTGTTTATTAACACATTCAATACCAGCCGTTTTTTGGAATTTTAGCTGTAGACTCCCAGCCAATTTCATCATTTTTTTGTCATTTTTTGAACAGCCACCGAATATTTTTTCTTAAACCTACAGACACAAGATCTGAGCTGTCTGTATATTTTTACGGTTTGTTTCTAGCTTATTCCATTCTGAAGTTATTCCACTTCAAGCGAGCACTGGTTTAGATAGAAATAGCGTTTTTCACCATTCGAACTGAGATAAAAACCTTTTTTGTCACGGTGTGCTCTTTGACTCTCCGAGTTTAAATTGCGGGTCTAAATGCATTTTCATGCCCGAAGAACAACTCCAGTAGCTTGCAAGTAATCTATTTCGATGCAAAAATCACCTGGTCAGGCTATTGTTCAGAGCCACATCATCTGAAATGATAGCTAGCTAATGTCACTTGACTTGCAGTTTTCGGTCTGTAGATAAAAGTAGACGTGCCAAAGTACCCACCCAAAACTAGGTTACTTCCTGCTGTGTTGCATGCTGTTTTTCATTACAACCTGCCATTTTACACCTATCTTGATGACAGCAAAACTCCTTATCCTTCCATCATATGTTTAGGAACAGGCTAGCTAGTAAGGCATTGACAGGACATGTTTTGATGCTCTAGGAAGTAAATTGAGACGTGACCTGACGTGATCAGGAAGTGGTTTGATTCGCTATAATAAAACTCAAATACTGTGTATAAAATGCACAGATGATGAAATATCCAGATCCTGACTTTGTTGGAGTTTTTACTTTGTAGGTGTTTTCATGATCTATTTCAGTTCATCACAGTATTACAAAAATCACACAGAATGTGCATTAGAATGTGTAGATTCAGAATCCAATTTAAAAAAAAAACGTAAAAACGCCAACGCATGGGAGGCAAAAACATATTTTTACGTGACTTGGGAGTGAATGTGTATATCCCGTAAAATGGCAAAACTGAAAAGGGCCTAATTTGCTAGCCTCGCGCACCATCCTATGTACTTCCGCCAAGAGACTTGGCTCCGCACTACGTCTGGTACCCGTTTTCTATTAGGCCTTTGACTTCGATATTCGATATTCGAATATAATTGGAATGTTGAGAACATTTGTGACATTCGAACGAATATTAATTGGCCATTAATATTCCAATCTGACATGGTTATTGGTTTTTTGGGGGTATTTCATTGGCATTGATTAAAATTATTTCCTTGTAAACATCGCAATACACCGTCTCAATTTATTTTTTCCATGGCTGGTTAATCGCTACAGCTGTGTTGAGGAGAGTTGCGAGCGTGGTTCATCTCTGTGTTCCGTACAAAGTATATTCCTAGCAGGCAGTCCCCCCCAGAGTCCGCAAGCAGATGAGCGCAGAGCCGTGTTCTATTCAAGTGAATGGCTATAGTTAAATTAACAAAGCATCATAGCATTACTTTGTGGAGTTGTTGACGAGTTTCTGGAATTATGTGATCCAATCCACAAGTACCTGAGATTACGCCAAGAGTAAGATAATAACTTGCTGTTTTTTGGATTTTGACAAAATTAGCTTTGTTGGTCTCGGTGTCAGATCAGGCAGACTCCAGACTCTTTATGTCTTTGTAAGCATGCTTTTAGCATGTATTTAGCGAACTGCTATGTTTGTGCAATGTTCGTTTTTAGCTAAGAGCAGTCAGACCTACAATAAACACACTACCTAAATGTCCGTCATTAGTGATAGAAAATAATACATATTTGTTGATATTAGTGCTGTGTGCTCAATTCAGATGATTCCCAGATCCATTCGAATTTTAACTTGGGCTACAAGTTTGACATGGCTGCTAACTTTGCCATGTTTTAAACTACATTCACAGCTCTAAGTACCGTCTTCTTAATAAGTGCTGAATGATCACTAAACAATAATGGCTGGTTGAATGCATGTTGTTAATGGGCCATTAGGCTACACCTCTGGTTGGAATAGCCTTTTGCCAGTCACTGACTGGGGGAAAGAACAACTTCAGCTTGATATCAGGTCTAACTGGGGTAATTTTAATGGTTAAAAATATCACCGGCCACTTCATTAGGAACACCTCTCTAGTGCTGGGTTGGACCCCCTTTTGCCTTCAGAACTGCCTGACCTGCCTGCAACAATACTCGGGTAGGCTGTGGCATTCCAACAAAGATGAATTGGTACTAATTGGCCCAAATTATGCTAAGAAAATATCCTTATGCCATTATATCCCTAGCCTGAAACGTTGATGTACAGTAAGGCAGGGTTGACCCATGTTTTCATGTTGTCGACGCCAAATTCTGACCATTCCACCTGAGTGTTGCAGTAGATATCAAGCATCAGACCAGGCAACATTTTTCCGGTCTTCTAGTGTCGTTTATGGTAAACGTGTCCAAATTGTTGCTTCATTTTCCTGTTCTTAGCTGACTGCACCAAATGTGTTTTTCTGCTGTTATTGCCCATTTGCCTCAAGATGTGATGTCCTCTGTAATCAGGGATTCTCTTATGCATACCTCGGTTGTAATGAGTGGACATTCGACTAAATCTTGACTTTGTATCAGCTTAAACCAGTCTGGCCATTTTTGATGGTTGTGTGTGAATATCCTAGTAGATCAGTATTTTCTGAAATACTCAAATCAAGCCCTTTCGGCTTGACAGCCATGCCATGTTGAAAGTCATTTAAATAACCTTTCTTCCCCATTATGATGCTCGGTTTGAACTGCATCAGATCATCTCGACCACATCTACATGCACAAATGCATTGAGTTGCCACCATGTTATTGGCTGATTAGAAATGTGCCTCAATGAGCAGTTGTAACAGGTGTTCCTAATGTAGTGGCCGGTGAGTGTATAATCAAATATCGTTTTTAATTTAGAAAGAACTTCGACTATGATTTTTGGGCAAAAGTCAAAGCCCTATTTTCTGACAGACTTGTCTGTTAAACGGACCTTCATCGCATAAGATAGACGTCAGACATGTTTGTTCAACAACTTATCCTGATTTTCCGAAAATGTCCTTCCCGCTTCCTGCAATCACGTCAGATCAAACAACCTCCAGACCATGAATACGAAATGAAATGGTAGTATTGTGGGATGGCGAGGCCCAGGCTACTAATTTGCCCGGCTGACACTTCATTTGTAGACCATTTGAAAAGTATATGGGGTGGTGGCAAAGAAAGTGGATCTAACAAGAAGTGAAGGTCAGGTCCTTTAGAGGAAACAGTCAATAGGGGGCGTTTTTAGTCAAATCCGCCATCCTGGAATGAACAGGCCGTCACGTACGCCACTCTGTTATGAACAGTAGCCATAGCAATGTTCTTTGGCCATAGGGAAGACCGCGGATCTAATGCTAACGTTAGCATAATATGTCTAGCTACTTTGGCAACTTTAGCCTTATAGATAACTAACTTCTGCACTGATTGTGCCGAAAAAACACATGAGATGGTATTAGCATTCCTAAATGAAGAATTTCCTATAGCTATATAAATTTATTTTTATCATATTATGTAGAAATCCTGTATACATTGCCAATGCATTCCAATGTAATTTGTCCGATGTTCATTCTGGAATGGCGGCCACGCCCAAAAATCATGGGGCTGAATGTTGCTATGGGACGTAATAGCCTTCGCTTCTTGTTAGCTCCACCTTCTTTGGTGGTGGTGGCTAAATTTTTGTTTGCCTGCATGCGCTATCTTGGCTGCCGCTGTGCACAACTCGAATGTCGGTCAAACAATTAGCTCATGTGGTTGACTGCCAGTGTCTTGCCCCTCCTCACAACACCGTGTTCATATATATATTTAAAAAAATGTATATATGTACGGCTGTTTTTCTAAAAATGTGACAATTTTTTTCCACAACTTTGCAAAAACAAGCAGCGACTGTTTGCACGATATCCCAATTAGCCTAGCTTTCAGCTGGTTGCTACTCTCGGATACACACAGAGCAGGGGGAGGTAGCCAATTAGAGACGCCTCATTTTCACATTGCGGATATCCATAAGAAAGCCTGAAAACCGTAAAAATTGGTAGTAGCCAGTGCAACTTGATGAAGAGAGAAGAAACATGGATCCTTCTGACTTGAGTGAACACCAAATGTGCTGCCACATTTTGGATCATCTGCAGTAGTTTTAGTGCACAAGCAGGTAGACCTAGCAAGGCTGTGCCCTCCTAGTGACACAACACTTTCAGGGTTGCAACTAGTCAAGTCAAGAGCAATGAAACTACTTTCTGAGTTCACTCCTCCCACTTTGTTGAAAAGTAAACAACCATAAGCAAACCAAGGGAGGCGGGTCAACCATGCCGTTTGGGAAATGTTAATTGTTATGTAGGCCTGGGCAAAAAATCGATGTGATTTTAAAATCGAGTTTGAACGTCAAATCGATTAGTTTTTTGAGAAATCGCATTATACGATTTTTTTAATCATCTGTCGGTTTATGTATCCAAGTGCACAGCGCATTGCATTACGTTCGCCACTTGGCGAAGACGTAGGTCTAGCCTACCTAGTGCATTCTCTGTCTCCTCCCCCATTACATGCACAGACAAATGTGGTGAGTGAAATGGTTTGACAGAAATCTAGTGAAACGGGTGAGGAATACGGGCTCCTGTTCAAAAAAGGTGGCACTACCTCCTATCGTTTTGCCAATGATGAATTAAACAACCTACCACTTTGTAAATTGTGAATGACAGTGTTGTTGTAACGTAAGCTGTACGTCGTAGCAGCCGGACTACAGGCATGTTTCAATATTTGAAACGAAACATCTCGCGGAGAAAATGCTAAACAAACTACTCTACCCCTACCACACGAGTGGCGCAAGGTGGAAAGCAATCACGGATGCAATTAGCCTAGAACTACCTACTACGATATGCTTCCAAGAGGTTTTCAACATGCTTAAAGTGTTGGATGCGCTGCTTCCTCGCCTGTATGATCTTAACCAACATACAGCTCCAGGCCACTTTATTAGAATAGCATGACAAAGTTGATTTATTTCCATAATTCCATCAATAATGTTAAACTGACATGGATTATAGATTCATGGCCCAGTTTTTTAACTATTCCAATCATTAAATTGTTTATTTTTACACATTTTGGTCTTCCAGCTCAAAAAAACCATGAATTGGGGAATTCGCATCATTAGAATATTGTAATAAAATCACAATTTTCTTCATCAAAATTTGTTTCACATCAGTGCACATCAAATCAGTTGAACTTTGGTACTTTCAACACAACATGCACTGTTCAATACTTGGTTAGGACTCTCTCTGTCTTAATATTATTAATAATAACGGCCATGATGCGTTTAACATTGAAGTCAATGGCAGAAACAGTGCATGGGAGTAATGGAAGGCCAGATATCCTTGATGCTTTGCACTTTGTACTTTCTACATAACATGCAATGTTCAATACCTGGTTAGGACTCTCTCTGTCTTAATAACGGCCATGATGCGTTTAACATGAATGGGGTTTTATTTCTGGTGGGTTAGAATTAAACTGGTGAGTTAACACCAAAACGTAGAATCTACGGGTATATTGAAGAGTGAAGTGTGGGACACCAGGTCAACAAACAAGAACAGCTGACGGCAAAGCATCAAGGATATCTGGCCTTCCATTACTCCCATGCACTGTTTCTGCCATTGACTTCAATGTTAAACGCATCATGGCCGTTATTATTAATAATATTAAGACAGAGAGAGTCCTAACCAAGTATTGAACAGTGCATGTTGTGACTTCAATGTTAAACGCATCATGGCCGTTATTAAGACAGAGAGAGTCCTAACTAAGGATTGAACATTGCATGTTATGTAGAAAGTACCAAATTTCAAGTGATTTGATGTGCACTGATGTGAAACGAATTTTGATGAAGAAAATTGTGATTTTATTACAATATTCTAATAATGCGAATTTCCCAATTCATGGGTTTTTTGAGCTGGAAGGCCAAATTATGTAAAAAGAAAAACTTGAATGATTGGAATAGTTAAACAACTGGGCCATGCATCTACAATCCATGACACTTTAACATTATTGATGGAATTATGGAAATAAATCAACTTTTTCATGCTGTTCTAATGGTCTGGAGCTGTATGTGAGTTGAAAGGAATCTCTCTCCCTCCCTCTCTCGCTCTCACACACACACCCAAGCAACCGGAGCACTACTCACGCGCTCTCTCTCCCCCTCTCTCTAAAGCCCTACTCGGACGGCACTTATAGGAGACTTGTGGTAAAGTAACCGCGTCTGAACGCGCCATGTCAGTAAAGATAGCGGCGATATCGGTAAACTTCGCAGAGAGTTTTACCACCTGTTGCAGTCTGGAGAAATTACCGGCTGTAAAACTAGTTCTAATCCTGTGCGAATGCGCTGATGTCTGATTACATGCATGAAACGCGATATCTAATCCAGTGTTTCTCAACCAGGGTGCCGGGGCACCCTGGGGTGCCGCGGAAACGTGGCTGATAAATAAATTATGTAATTTAACACATATTTGTCTAAATTAATAAAGTATTGCTTTGTCAGTGCTCAGTGGAGTCTTTCACCTGCCATTTACGCACAATAAATACATTTAGATCGCCCCAGTAAGCTGCAACTTCGAACGTAGGTTGTGTGACGTCTCCAAATGTGTTACTTTTCTAAACTATTGTGGTATCCGATGCGATACCATGTTACAGCTTATTGCTTAGGGGTGCCTTGAAAATTTTCAGTAATTGAAAGGGTGCCTCGCCTAAAAAAAGATTGAGAAACACTGATCTAATCTACTCAGGCTTGCAAACGTTAGCGTCTTGAAGTAAGCATTGTTTTAGAGTGTTGCTCCAAAATGTTTTCGCTGTGTTAACGCAGCAGTGTTCAGATGCATCGACATGTATTCAGACGCATTACTATGGGCTCTGATGGGAAACCAGCAGGCAATTGCTAAATTTGTTCATCTGGGACAAGAGCATCCATACATCTGTACAATAATGCATCATTAATATATTGTGGGGATGGATGGCACGTGACGACAAAAATCTCAACAGTGCCTGAGGGTTTACCCCTCACATTTTTTGTTCTTTCTCTGAGATGTTTCAATGTAATCCCAATTGGTCATTTCTATTAGCAATGATCTGAGATAAATTACATCAGGCTATTTTGGCCTGGAGTTCCCAAACTTTACTATGAGCCCTCCACATACAGGTAGATACAGCCAAGCCCCCCCTGACATGGGACGTGCCACACTATTTTACCTTGATAACGTTTGTGTATTCCTAAGACCATTCAGGTACTACAGAAAGCACAATACATAAATATTGTAAAGAAAAAAAATATTCCTTTGGGATTTAAGCCTATTTTTGATTTATTTTGGCTACTTATTTGGCTTTGCTATATTTTCCCTGCCAATCTGCCACGGCCCCCCTGGCATCCTCTCACGCCCCCCCAGGCGTCCCCAGGCCCCACTTTGAAAACCCCTGCTATAGGCTACCCCATGTCCATATAACTGGTCCAGTCCGAGTAGGCTTCACTCACACACACCAGAGGCACCGGCACACAAACAGAGCCTACTTCTCAATCTCTCTGTCAATCTCTCTCTCTCTCTCTCTCTCTCTCTCTCTCTCTCTCTCTCTCTCTCTCTCTCTCTCTCTCTCTCTCTCTCTCTCTCTTACACACACCACGGGGGGGGGGGGGGGGGTGGGCGGGGGGTATTGAATCGAATCGTGAATCGAGTTTGGTAATGAAAAAAATCTAGATTTTTTTTTTCAGGGTGAATCGCCCAGCCCTAGTCCTAAGGAAGTAGTAGTAGTTTGTGTGTGTGTGTGCGCGTGTGTAAGTGGGATTAAAATATTTGTTTGCCATCTTTATCTGAAGAGCAGACTGAGTGTCTGAACCTGCGAATGCTAGCATGCTAACATTGGGACAGTTATGTGTGGCCCAGTTCAAGGGTTTATCTCTTCTCCCCTAAATTGTCTAACCACAATTTTCTTTTTGGATGTAATAGATATGACCCACTGCAAGTTTTTAAAACTCTTAATGAATGTTGGTTCAATAGCTAATTGCCCAGAAATTAACACTCAATTGTAGAGTCATCTCATTCTGACCATGGTTTTTATGATTTTCCTGTTTTTTAATCTAAATAAGACATATATAACATTGTTTTTATGGTAAGTTTTGCACATATTTTCAAAGTTCAGTTTGTATCACACACAAATCGGTGGATTGGCCAATAACACCATCATGTCCAGTCAGTACAGCATTTTACTACTATTGGCTAGTTTTGGGCAGCAATCTTGGTTTTAACCCATAAAATGACCTTAAAGTGTACCTCTGGGATTTTGGACACCAGGCCTCATTTCCGAGTCAGCCAGGGTGTAAACAATGTGTCCAGAACGTTTTTTTCACATTCCATGCAGTCCTTGTGAATTCTCATATCCATGTTGCTAAGCTAGCGCAAGTGGACGGGAATGGTAGTAGCCTGCCCCCAAAAATAGTCTTATCCAGTTGCAACAACATTCAAAACAACCCCATTATTATGCCAGACTGCAAGTGTAAATACTTGTCTCGATAGAATGAAGTTTGAAATTAAACCAACATTGCAATCATGTTTGATCACCATCAGCAATTTGTGTTCTGGTTTGAAAGCTTGACAGCCGCGGAGTGATATTCCTAGTACAAATCCTAGCTTCGTTTGACACATCCATAACTTTTCCATAGAGCGAACTCCAATATCTTTGAAGTGTGTAAAACTGAACGGTTTTCCCCTCTCCCTGATCTCGCTCGCAAACATCAAGAGTAATGCTTTCTGTCCGACTTTGTAAACCTTTCGTAACATTGAAACATATGCCATAACAATGTTTGGTTGTTACTAGATGACCCGTGTGTCTACACAGCATGTTGGCGAACAGAACGCACACTCTTCTCCCTTTCATTCCCCCATTCCATCTCGTCACAAAAAACTTTCCTGTTAATAATAACTAGAGCTACGAGTGACATATTTCACAATGTCAAGCCAGATCACATAGCGTTGCGTAACGTATGAGTCCATACGGCAATTCTAATGCCATTTGTTATAGCAATTACACTAAATAACAGTAAAGCAGTACAACATGCAAATCCAAAAAGTTTGCAAAAGTGAACGCTATTCCCCTCCTGACCTCGCTCGCAAACACCAAGAGTAATGCTTTCTGACCGACTTTGTCAACCTTTCGTAACATTGAATATGCCATGACAATGTTTAGTTGTTACTAGATGACCCGTGTGTCTACAGAGCATTAGATGTTGGCGAACAGAACAGTGCACCCATCTCTTCTAAATCCCTTTCATCCTTCCATTCCATCTCTTCACAAAAAAACATTCCCTATAATAACTAGAGTTACGAGTGACATATTCCACAATGTCAAGCCAGATCACATAGCGTTGCGTAACGTATGAATCCATAGGAAAACGGCAAGTCATGTCTAATGCCATTTGTCACAGCAATTACACAAAATAACAGTAAAGCATTACAACATGCCAATCCAAAAGGGTAACTTCTAGCCCAAGTTTTGGCTAACGTAGGCGAAGCCATTATGGGCTACCATCATAGAAGCAGAAAGCATAACAAACCTGTTCTTCGGTTGGTGCGCGCCACAAAATGTAGATCTGGGAATGCGGTTGGCACTGCGGACACTTTTAGAGTTTTCCGTGTAGGTATTAGACTTCGAGAAGGACTTTGTGAAGTCGTCGGGACTGAAATGGTCACTGCAAAGCACCGGGGTAGCTTACGGAGCGTCTCCATCGGTTTGTTGATGTAGCCCTGCAGCCAGGAGCCAGTTGGTTCTTTCAACATCTTTCACGGAAACCAATGGAAACTTGCCGATACCCATCTGTGGGCTTTATTATTGCAGTTGGTATATACACACTGATGTACAATGTTGCGATGTCGTTGGGTTTTAATCCACTATTCGATCCGAAAGCAGTTGTAGAACTAGCCTTGATTTGCAATGTCTCTTGCGGGTCCCTGCAGTGGGTGGGTGGGCTACATCACAACTGAAGAGAGCAAAGTAAAATTCCGCCGACCCCGAGAAAATAGTCTCTCAACATGGCAAAATCCACGCAGTGCAAGGTTGGTTTAATTTCAAACTTCATTCTACTAAGGCAAACATTTACACTTGCAGTATGGTATAATAACGGTTTTGTTTTGAATGTTGTTTAAACGGGATAAGACTATTTTTGGGGGCAGGCTACTACCATTCCCGTCCACTTGCGCTAGCTTAGCAACATGGATATGAGAATTCACAAGGACTGCATGGAATGTGAAAAAAACGTTCTGGACACATTGTTTACACCCTGGCTGACTCGGAAATGAGGCCTGGTGTCCAAAATCCCGGAGGTACACTTTAATGACATTGAAATTTGGGGCACCCCTTCTGAAATGATGGAGAACACCCTAAGGAAGGTCTACATCAATTTTGGTGCTTCTATCCAGCGCGTAACGATTAGACCCTTTTTGGACGGTTAGATCCCCTCACTGATTCTTGAGAAAGTGGCTAAAACAGGTTGTAATGTTGACAGAAAAAAACAAAGTGAATTACAAAATGATATGGTATATCCTCGTAGACTAAGGTCTTGGCTTTTCAGAAATGCACAAGGCCAATCTCCCCATTATGTATTTTTTTCAGAAATCAGGCTTTTCTCCGATCATACCTTGTTTTTTGTCAACACCGTCAGACACAATTAAAAGTTATTAAAATTGTATTGATTTGGTTGCATATGTATCTGGAGTTTTTAAGTGATTATGTGTATTTTTTGGTTCACACATATGCCTTTAAATGTTGAAAATTCACTTTTGTTCTATTTTAATACTGTTTCATGTGTTCTAATTTTAGAATATGTACCGTCATACGATGCTTACTTAACGCCTAAATACAACAAACATTTTTTTGTAATTTCACAAATATTCGTGTAGGCTTAAATTGGCTATTACTTTGATATTTCAACAACTCCTAAGGAAAATGTTGTAAGCACATTCCTTTAAAATTTCCAAAACTCCTTCTTACGGTGGTGACTTAAGAACTGACGGTGGTGACAGTAATCTGAGAGTGGAGAAAGTGGCCTAATTAGTACCTGCATTTAGCAAAATAAATAGCCCTCTCAAGTCAATGGCATCTTGCATAAACACTTTATTTTTGTGTGTGCACAGTATGAGCATGTGTTTTTACTTCATTAGTTAGATTATCTAGGAAGTAAGCCACTGGTTGTTGAACAATGTGGTAAAAACAGCTTTTAAGTTGTTCAAATCCAAAATATAGAGGTGTATTATCATAGATGTAGGTCTTGGCTGTGCAGTGAATGCATTGGCCAAGCTCCCCATGTTTAACATTTTTCATAAAATGGGCTCTTTCTTGTTTTGTCAACAGCGGCAGACAGAATTAGAAGTAAAAACACATGTTTACTGTATAAAAGTGAATTACTTTAACAATTCAACATAACTGTAGATACTTATTGTATGCATATTCTTAAAACATGTCAAAAACACGTAAAACATGTGTTTTTTGGTGAACTCCATCAGATGTCACCACCGTCAGGTTTTCTGACAAAAAAAACTCCAAATGCACCTCAGTGGTGGCTAGAGTATCATTTTGGATCACACTTATTACTAACATGCCTAGTAATGTTTCATTAACCAGCACAATTTAGTAAAATATGGAACAACATGATGAGCAGAACAAAATCTGACGGTGGTGACATCTGACGGTGTGAGACAAAAAAACACTCTTTTAAATATTATGCATTGTTTGTTCACATTAGCCATTTCATTTTCGCTCTGTTTCTTGGGTGCTTCATACCTTTTCTGAAAAAAAAAAAAAATTATTAACATTAATGTAATACAATACTATTAAAACCCCCGACGGTGTTGACAGTTTATGGTTGGGACAGTACCAGTGTCCAAACAAATTAACAAATTGAGGACAAAATAATAAACTTACAGGAGCTTCAGTGATGGTGAAGTAGGCAGTAGAGCTAAAGGTTTGAAAAGGGGTCCTCAGTAATGAAAATGACCTTGTGCATACCTGATTTTATTGTCTTTTAGAAAAAATCTGACGGTGGTGACCAATATGCTGGACACATTTTGAGCAATCAGTAAATAATAGTAAATATTGTTTTACATCCACTATGTGCACATCTGTAGAACCACTTTAATATGGTCTTCCACATCATGGTGATATTGTTCAATTCTGTTAGTGATTTTTGTATTTTAAGTCAATTGAAATGATGATGCCAGTCCTTGGGACAGGCGTTTTTACAGGGTGTGGACAGGTTTATAGCCATGAAAAGTAATAAAATTACACTTAAATATTTCAAACAACTGTGTATTCGTGTGACCGACCCCTTGGCCATTACCTGGGTTCATTTTGTTTGTCAAAATTTAGTTGATTTTCAACAGAATTAATATTTTACTGCAGGGACATGTTTTTGCCAAACTTTCAAGAATCAGTGTCCTACTAATCATCAGTCATGACGCCAAGGTTTTTAGCTACATTTTTTGGGAGCGTGTCTATGTTCCCACAGCCCATTGGTCCCACAGCGTATTCCTGCTACTCCATGTTGTCACAGTTCTAAGAACTTATTCAAATTAAGGTCCTAAGTTCCAAAGGCACATTCTCTTAGTTTACCCAGGAATGTGGGAACATGTAGTTGTAGAACATAGGGCCTATACTTGAATATTTTCTTTAAAATGTTGGAACATGGAGCAGTAGATATAAGCTGTGAGACCAATGGGCTGTGGGAACATAGATCTGACCCCCTTTGGTCTTGGTCAAAGTGGCAGAGCCCATCTTGAGGTTGATGATGTGACAGAGTAAGTGCGATCGATTTACTGCAACGGCTGTATCCGCATTTAGACAGCAATGCATTCTGGCTCAAAAACTTGCATGACGGTTAGATTTCCTGTCAAACTTCGAAATTTCGGTGATGTTGCGTCGACGAGGTGACATGTCACATGGTGTCAAACTATCGCGGTATGAATGCGACTGCAGTCAGATTTTGCAACCTCTGCAGTTGCTTATCCCCTTCAACGCTTGCCTGCAGACTGCCTCCGAGGTCACGCGCCCATGAACTGGTTGGTCAACAACTCACTCACGTGTGTATATGGGTCTTGTCTCACACCTCTACACAAGTTTGCGCAGGTCCCCACTTCAGCTCCTCCTCACTGCCTGTCTCCCCACTCCTCACACGTGGTGTTTTAGTAGAGCAAACCAGTGCGAGCTCATCGTCTATTATATATATTTGTGGCTGACTTTAAATGCGCTGTATTTAATAACACCCACATCGTGACAACAAGTTCTCGCTCACGTGCTTCGTCAACATTGGTCGACAGCAACAAAGTCGTATTCAGCTAGTGACTCTTTAGCTGGGATCACTACGAGATCTGTCTTGGACAGGTCCAGCTGTAGGTGGTGATCCTTCATTCATGTTGACAGGTCGGTGAGGCAGGCAGAGATGTGTGCCTGTGCCGAAACCGTGGAGTCATCTGGCTTGAACGACAGGTACACCAGGATGTCATCAGTGTAGCAGTGATCAGAGAACACATGTGTTTGAATGACACACCCCAGGGAGGAAGTGTACATTGCGAACAGAAGGGCAATGCCAACATTTCCATTTCACTAAAAATAAACGGGGGAAAAAACGTATTTACTTATGGAATTGGAGAATGTCACCATTACGTAGAAGAACGAATTAAAGTAGTTTTACAGAACTGCAAATAGTGAGTTTAAAGATGTCCTCTCAACGTAATTTCATTAATATTGCTGTGTTCAACATTGTTATTGAATGTGTTACGCGTTGGTCCTGTTTTAAAAAATGTTCTGGATGCTTTGTTTCAAGTCGTTTTTGCAAGCTAGCAAGGTGGCTTGTGGAGAAACTAGAGGGTCTTCCGGGTTTCTCGTCTATAACAGTCTCTGATTGGCTCCCTCCTCCTGCTCTGCGGAGAGATAGTCTAAAGTTAGAGTCGCCACTTCCCCGGGTGGTATTGCACTATAGGGGCGCCAACGGCCACCAGGCGTTGCTGGTTTTGAAAACATGCAGAAAAAAATGACTCGACAATATTAGGAAAATGGGTCGATGTGACGCAACACAGAAAGGCTTTCGTGATTCGCTCGTTTCTCTGCATTGTTTATGTTAATTGGGAAACACCGGGAAATACAGCCAGCCGAGGTGACACACCGCTATGAGAGCCTTGCATGTGAGTTTAACTTGGGGTGACCGTCCGATCTTCAAAAGGAGTGAGTAAAACTGTGTTTTATCGGAAGTTGGCCTTTAAAACAATATTTGCTATTATTTCCTGATTGCTCAGAATGTGTCCCACATAATCGTCACCACCGTCAGATGAAAATAAGTAAGACACATTCAGGCATGTACAAGGTCAGCATCATTACTGAGGACCAGGGCATGACACTGGCACCTGCCAACCGGCCAAATGTTGGTAAAACTTGGCAGTGGCTAGTAATACTTTCAGTGTCACTAGCCAATTTGGCTGGCAGCTTTATTCCTTGGTAGCCTATATTCTGTTGTTTTGCCCCTTGTGTATCAATTGTTTGCATATAAGTTCAAGAAGCTCAATAACTCAGTTTCTATTTGCTTGATATACCTCCATGAAGAAAGCTATACACTCATCTTGCTTTAGCACCTCATCTTAGACGTACACTATCATGATAAAGAAGAAGAAAACAATATAAAATCTGTGGCTTGTGGAATACCTGAATGGCAAGTGACTCGGGAAAACCACTAGCCACAATGGCCGGTGGATGAAAACGTTAATGTGACTTTTTCTGGGTGGTACTGTCCACTAAGTGGCGCCAACGGAGGAACGCAGAAGCAGTTAGAATGAATGGGGTCCTATGGAGCTCATCCATAGATGCTGCGGTTGCTTGGGAGAGAATTGTTATCGTGTCTTCATTTTCATTTTCCCAAAGGCAGGATAAATCATCCTTTCAACAGCACTTTGTTTGCATTTGTAAACTCGTTTGATCTTTATAAGATACGGCTTTATTGTCAATATTACATCACAAGTGGCTTCACACACTGCGGTTGGATTGGTCAACCGACTGCATTGTTGTGATCACGACAGCCATAATGCAATTTGGTTAGCAAAATGCTAGCGGAAGATGACTCGTAAATGCCAAACCAAATCAGAAGGATATACGTAACTGCCAGGTTATTGTACATTTGATTTCAATCCACATCGGTTTCTCAGGACCCACAGTAATCTTGTATGAACTTCACTTTACTTAGAGCACACATTGACAGCTTATGATCTCACTTGGAACATTATAGCATCTTATGAGTCCTTATGACAGTTTAACATCCAGGTCTGCGCATAGAGGGGTATAAGTACTCATAATGTTACGCCCCATCAGGCAGCCTCTCATTTATAACCAGTCATGAGCACTCATAACACCATTGGATTTATAAAGCATTATAAGCTAGATTCATGGGTATATACATAAACGTTAATATAAAGCATCATGAAACATCATGGGTGTAGTCATAATACATTGTAAGTCATCATAATGTGCATTATAATTTGATATGCGCTCATAATGCGCTATAGATATGGGCTTCATAGAAAGTGTTACCAACTTTTTTTTTCTTTCAAAATTAAAACTTGTTGTAGCCACATTCTCAAGAATCAGTGTTTTGTTTATTAAATAAAAAAAAATATATATTTATTTATTTTAAATATCATCATCATTTCTACTTCTTTCTTACTAGATCAAAACTGGAATCTTGTGGTGCGGATGAGCAACAATCGCCTGTTCTCCTGCAAGTGGGGCATGACTGAGCTGTTGCTGATGGAGCGTTGGCTCCCGCACTGGGTAGACAGTCACCTCCACGTGGAAAAGAACGTCATCTCCTTACTCTGGGAGGATCCGTACATGAGCTACGTACAATTGGAGCCTTACCCCTTGGAAATGGAGAGACTGAATATCTTAGGTAGGGATGCATGCAAACGATTAATCATTTAATGTGTTAATCGATTAAAAAACATTAATCGCAATTAATCGCCAATTCAACTGACAAGAGACCCAGGTGAAATGGGCATGTGAAGAATGTGTGTGAAGAGGGTGGGAATAGTGGGCATATTTAAATCACCGTTGGAATGAAGAATTTATGTAGAATTAATTTAAATTAGTATTTTTATCTCGATTGTAATGTTAATTTTTAGATTTAGCAGGGTTTTTTTTTTTTTAGAATCATTGAGATTTCCGCTTATCAATTAATCGTAAGTCTATTGATAAGACAAACAACTAACGATTAATGAATTAATCGATAATTTGCATCCCTAATCTTAGGTTTCGGCATGGAGCACAATTGCCCTTATATCACCTTTGAGCACAACATGAGGAAGTACTACTATATGGATCAGGGGGAGGAGCACGTGTTCTGGGCACAGCTGGTCTACCTGGAGGGGAAAGGTGTCAACATCCAGGTAGGGGGTGGGCGATATGACAATATTAAAGAGGCACTAGGTAGGATGACGCCATGTCATTTGCGAGGTGCCCGTGGCATGCCTGTCTCAAAATCTACACCGTAATGAAAAAATGCTGTTCAAATATTTTCATCCCGGAATGCCAGCAGTTGATACAAATCTGAATACGGTATGTAAAGCGATGTTTCAAGTGAAAAGTGTGTACATGTGTATGCAAAGTGTGTTCAGAGTAGGGATGAGATATCGGTATCGGTGTATCTTTATCGGGTTCAGATATCAACATAATTCAGAGATCGGAATTTTCCCAAAGTATAGGAACTTTCCTGATACTGACATTGAGCCAGGTGTAATGTTCATTTCAAATCATAACACTTGCATATTAGTTTTCAGGATGGGATTGATACTTTTTTACTTTGTTACTTTTTACTTATTAATTGGTTTCCAGTTCTTCTGACTTCCTTTTCTGACCGAATAGTCTACTTGGTCAACATCCAGGTAGGGGTGGGCGATATGACGGTATTAAATCGTGAATCGCGATATTACATTACATTACATTACATTACATTGCATTTGGCAGACGCTTTATAACCAAAGCGACTTTCAGAAGAGGACATAATCAAGCCAACATCACAAGCAAATACAAAGTGCACAGGAGATATACAGAACAACAAGTGCAATTACAAAGAGGGGTTAGTTTTTTTTTTTTTTTAATATATATAATAAAGAGGAAATAATGAGAACACACACACACAAACACACACTCACAGACTAAACTAAACTAAACATAATGTCAGGATTCATTAGTCTAGTAGATTCTCTCGAAAGAGGAATGTCTTTAGTTGTTTCTTGAAGGCTGCAAGAGAGGTGCTTAGTCTTGCTGCCTCTGGGAGACTGTTCCACCACTTGGGAACCACAACGGAGAACAATCTTGACTGGGAGTACCTAGAGCGACTGGATGGCAGAGCCAGACGGCTTGTACTGGATGAGCGCAGATCTCTTCCAGTAACATAAGGCGTTAGTAGGTCCTTCAGATAAGCTGGGGCCGTTCCTGTGATGGTTTTGTAGGCAAGGGTCAATGCCTTGTGCTTGATCCGGGCGGCGATCGGTAACCAGTGCAACTCAATAAATAGAGGAGTAACATGGGTCCTTTTGGGTTGATTGAATATCAACCGTGCCGCCGCATTCTGGATCATCTGCAGAGGCTTTAGCGCACAAGCAGGTAGACCTGTCATGAGTGAGTTGCAGTAGTCAACGCGGGACAGGACCGTGGCCTGGACCAGTCGTTGTGTAGAATATTGTGTCAGCACAGGTCTGATATTCCGTACGTTGGACATCTGGATTCGACAGGTCCGGGTGACCGAGTTGATGTAGTTGGAGCATGACAGCTCATCATCAATCATGACGCCAAGGTTTTTGGCGACTTTGCTTGGGGTCACGATGGTGGAGCCTATCTTGAGGTTGATGTTGTGACTGAGCGGCTCTTTAGCTGGGATCACCAGGAGCTCTGTCTTGGCCAGGTTCAGCTGTAGGTGGTGGTCCTTCATCCATGTTGACAAGTCGGTGAGGCAGGCAGAGATGCGTTCCGAAACCGTGGTGTCCTCTGGACGGAACGACAGGTACATCTGGGTGTCATCAGCATAGCAGTGGTAGGAGAACCCATGTGTTTGAATGACACGTCCCAGGGAGGACGTGTATATTGCAAACAGAAGGGGTCCCAGCACTGATCCTTGGGGTACGCCTGTGGAGAGGGTGTGAGTCGTAGACAGCTTCCCTTGCCATGACACACTGAAGGTGCGTCCAGAGAGGTAGGAGTTGAACCATGAGTGGACAACGCCTGTGATTCCCATGGCTGTGAGTATCCTCAGGAGGATCTTGTGGTTGACTGTGTCAAAGGCTGCAGACAGGTCTAGTAGTATGAGGACCGAGGATAGTCCTTCCGTTCTTGCAGTCCTTAGAGCTTCAGTCACTGAGAGTAACGCAGTTTCAGTTGAATGTCCACTTCTGAAACCAGATTGTTTGGGTCAAGTAATCCGTTCTGGTTTAGGAAGTTGGTGACTTGCTTTGCAACTGCCCTTTCTAGCGTCTTGGATAGGAAGGGAAGCAGTGAGACAGGTCTGTAGTTTTCGACATGAGCAGGGTTCAGTTAAGGCTTCTTCAGTAGTGGTGTCACCCTTGCTTGTTTGAAGGCGGAGGGGACAGTGCCGGTGGAGAGTGAGGAGTTCATGATGGATGTGATTGCTGGGACCACTGTTTGGGCAATGTCTTGAAGAAGGTTCGTGGGCACTGGGTCTAGTAGGCAGGTAGTGGGACGGCTTCTTGTGATGAGTCTGGAAACGTCTTCTTCAGAGAGCAGAGTGAATTCATGAAGTGTTGCAGGAGTCGCCGTGTTTTCCAGGGGGGTGTCTTCTGGGCGGGAGGGTGGTTCACAGAATTGCTTGCTAATATTTGCCGTCTTTTCCGTGAAGAAGGTGGCAAAGTTGTCCGGGTTAAGGTCTACGGGTGCAGGAGGGGGGGGAGGGTTGAGCAGTGACTTGAATGTAGAAAACAACTTACGTGGGTCTGTAGTGTTGCTGATCTTGTCGTTGTAGTAGGTCGTCTTGGCAGCTGTTACAGAGGCGGAGAAGGAGGCTAGTAGAGATCTAAGTTTTTCGAGGTCAGATGGGTTGCGGGTTTTGCGCCATTTCCTTTCTGCCGCTCTGAGGGTGGTACGTAGAGCTCGGATGGTCTCTGTCAGCCATGGTCGCGGTTGTGAAGGTCTTGCAGGTTTAGTGACTAGTGGGCAGAGGTTGTCGAGGCAGGAGGTCAGTGTGGAGCTGAGCGAATCTGTAGCAGTGTCAACATCGAGTGAGGAGAGCACAGTTGCTGAGGGCAAGGCATCTGCCACCACTGATGCAAAGCTAGTGCGTGACAGGTTGCGTAGATTCCGCCTATATGTGACCAAGGGAGGGGGGGGGGGGGTAGGGTCGGGTAGGGAGGTGGTGAAATGGAGGAAAAAGTGGTCTGAAACATGCATTGGTGTTACCTTGATGTTGTCCGCTTGGCAGTCCTTAGTCATGATCAGGTCGAGCTGGTTACCACTCTTGTGTGTCGGGGGGCAGCTGGCTAGTTGAATGTCAAATGAGTTCATCAGGGCCTTGAAGTCTGTGGCGTACGGCTTCTCTAGATGTATGTTGAAGTCGCCGAGGACAAGTAGGGGGCCGCCTAGGTCCGTGATGGAGGAGATCAGCGTATCCAATTCGTCAATAAAGTCGCCCAGTGTTCCTGGGGGACGGTAGATCACAAGTACAGACACCTTGATTGGGGCTGTGACTTTGATTGCATGGTATTCCAGGCAGCTGTAGTTGTTGGCAGGCAGCAGGGGGGCATAGCTCCAATGCTTGTTGATAAGGATCCCTGTTCCGCCTCCTCTTTTCTTCAGCCGACTGGTGTGTGAAAATGAGTAGTTAGCTGAGAGTGCTGCTGGAGTGGCTGTGTTTTCAGGCTTCAACCAGGTTTCTGTTAGTGCCAACAGGTCAACAGAGAGACTACTAGCATAAGCAGAGATAAAGTCTGCTTTGTTGACAGCTGACTGGCAGTTCCAGAGACCAACAGTGAAGGAGGTGATTGAAGTTGTGTTCGGTTGTAGTGGCTGAAGGTTGGCCAGGTTTCTGCGTTGGTTGGAGGGTTTGAAAGGCCTGCGCCTTCTGCAGATTACTGGGATTCTCTGGAAACACATTGTCAATGTAGGTCAGCAGTGAGATAAAAATGTGCCTTACGTGTCGTTGCTTCGGTGGAGTTGCACAGGTAGAGTTGCTTGTCTTGTCACTCGTCGGTCTTGAGTTGCACAGGTAGAGTTGCTTGTCTTGTCACTCGTCGGTCTTGAGTTGCACAGGTAGAGTTGCTTGTCTTGTCACTCGTCGGTCTTAGCACGAGGAGGGCTGCCGCTACCCAGCTGCCGCTGGAAGCGCACTTACTTTCCTAATAAGGGCACAGGTGCCACTCAATGAGCACTGCCCCCAGCAATTAGAAAAACAATACCTAGTTTCTGTGGGTGTGGCCCTGATAATTGCTCACCTGACGCCTTCCCAATACTACAGCTGACTTTACTAGAGCATGAACACAGATACACACAATTGACAATTTCTTTTACAGAACACAATTAGTAAAGATGTAGCAAAATACACTTACTGGCTGCAGTCACATGTACCCTTGCCTTGTCAAGTGAAGCAGGCTTGTCCTACACCTTAGCACTTAGCCTGGCTATTTAACTCTTGGGTTGAAGTGAGACGCACTGCCCCCAGCAATTAGAAAAACAATACCTAGTTATTGAGTATACCTAGATATTGAGTACAAGATTGTCTTGAATCTACCAAAGTGGGAAAATCGTATAGATCTGCTTTGTAATGAGGACATTTACTATCAGTATCAAAGTGATGTTTACTTACTTGTGTTGTTGTCATCTTCAATTTTATTCTTTCCATTATTGTATTCCACTTGTGCACTTAACGGAAGTGCCATCATTTTATTAACTGCAAATTACAAATTGCAAGTATATGAAAGTTGTTTTTTGTTGTTTTTATTTTTCCGCTGGAAGATCGTGATTAAAAAAATCGAAATCTAGATTTTATTTCTAAAAATCGTGATGCAACATTTTCATCCAGGTGCTGCGGAGTGATATGAATTTGCTGCAGTTTGAGATGTCAGACAGCTTGGACATTGTTGCCGGGGTGTTCACATCGAACATGGTGAGATTCCGATAGATGCACACTTCAATTTCACTGCACTCGTTACATATTCTAAAAAATGACTTCAAAGTTGGTCAGGACACAATAAGGTGAAGTTAGTTGTAATAATAGAACTTTGAGTGAAAATTGTGATGAATATGTCAAATACTCACTTTTTTACATTACATTACATTACATTACATTACATAGCATTAAGCAGACACTTTTGACCAAAGAAACTTGCCAGGAGAAAATGTAAGCAAGAACAGGGTAAGGCGCAGTGTACAGTTGCAACACTGACAGCATTCTCCAACACAAAGTAAAGCTGAGGGAGCAAAAGAAGATGCATTAAAAATGGCACAAAGTGTTTAAAAAAAAAGAAAGACATAAAGGCGTTGTGTGCAGGTGCAACACTGACAGCATTATCCAACACATGGTTAAGGATGTAGCATCAATAAGAAGGGTAACAAGGCATTTTTACATAATGAGCAAAGACATCTAGGTGTAGTGTACAGTTGCAACACTGACACCAATGCCCAGCACATGGTAAGAGATGTAGCAGAAATAATAAAAGTTGTGGAAAGGATGTCAAAATCAATTCAGGCACATAAAAGATGTTAGGTACATAAGAGATAAGAGAAGCTAAAAACTAAGGAAAGAATTTAAAAAAAACTAAGGCCACAAGGTGAGTAGAATTTGTTATGGTAAAGTGTTAAGCAGGGAAGTTTTATCTGAAGATTTTATTTGGATCTTCACTAGCTTTTTTGTAGAAATTCAGTAATTAGGCTATACTATTCAGGATTGCACAGGTAGCTGTTAATACCTGCTAGGCATTGCTGCCTGTCGCACCTCCTCTGGTGCCCATGGGTCAGCGAGAGAAATAAGACTTGTGACACAAACATTCAACTGTATTGTATCAATAACTGGCAAACATAGGAAATACACATTCATAAACTACTTGATGAATATTGTGACACAAACATTCAACTTGTATTGTATCAATAACTGGCAAACATAGGAAATACACATTCATAAACTACTTGATGAATGCACACAAGGTGCCTTCCTCAACCACCTTAACAGGTAGCTGTAGCCTAATGCCAGGAGCAGATGTCATCAGGTGGTGTCCGACCTTCTCTGGTGGTTTCAGCCATAAACCACGACACCCTCCAGCTGATGGGCCCACAGTGAGTGGCCAGCTCACTGCCTATCTGCTCCTGGCGTATAGCTCTCCTCCTCTCTCTTACACCAACAATACATATGTTCCATACATTTGATAAACATAGCAAGTGACGAATGCATATAACTTCCTAGCGTGTGCAGCAGTTGAGGCAGAGGCTTATTGACGAGTTGTTTGTGAGGCAGTTGAGCTGTTTGGCTGCTGGCATTAACCCCTTCCTAGCAGCTATGCTCGGATGCGTTGGTTGCTGGGGCGGCAACGGTGCTGAGTGAAAGGTGCCGAATGTGCGAGGTGGTTGAGAGAAAGGCTTGCTGTTCCCTGCAGCTGCTGTCTGGGGGTTAGGTGTTCTTCCCCCAGCTTCTGTCCTTCCTCCGCAGCCAGAGCCAAAAGCTCCCTTTCTCCGCCTCCTCTGCCAGTTCCTTTGTTGCCCTCTGAAGCCTCTGCATCCAACCTCCACTGGGCAGATGGTAGTCTTCCGCCTCCCAGCACTCAGCAGCCAACTCGGAGTACTTGGCCTTTTTTCGCTCGAAGGCAGCCTCCATCCATTCCTCCATTGGGACGGTGAGCTCAATGAGGGCCACCGCTCTTGCCTTCGCTGACCACGCCACTCGGTCTGGCCGGAGAGATGTCGTGGTTATCTCTGTGGGAAACGGAAGCTTCCTGTCGAAGTCGACCTTCATGCTCCAATCCTGGCCAGGACTGAAGGGCCTTGCTGTTTCTCTTTGCCTGATGCTTCTGATCCCTCCTTCCGCAACAAATATGGTGGGGTCCTCTGTCGGCAATGGTATTCCGCTATCCTGTCTGTACTCCTCCAGTACTTCGGCTAGCTTTCTCAAGACCTGGTCGTGGCGCCATCTGTGGCAGCCTTGTGATTTTGCAGCCTGACAAGATATGCTGGAGGCTTTGGGAGCATTGTAGAGTGTGCAACATTCCTCATTTCCAAACCACTGGTGGAGGTACCGAGAACAGGAACAGGAAGCTGAGTCTTGCCTGTTGGATCTTCCACACGTCTGACCAACTGATGTCTGTTTGAGATTCCCTCCCAAGTTGTCCAGCTTCCCAGCCGTCCCTGAGACACAACCTTGATCTTGTAGCGGTCTTCCTCCATCCTCGTCAACTCCGCCACCACCATCTCCTTCCTTTCCTTGCGGTGGGCCTTGGATCAGAATCTTGATGCATCTCCCCATTCTAGGCCTGCTCTACCTACCTGCACTCTGCCCATGATTTCCTTGTGCTGTAGCCGGCTTATAGCTTGGTCGACCTCGGTCTGGGCGTTCCACTTGCGGCCAGTCAGGACCTTGGCGTTAGCCTTCCTGACTGACTCGTCAGTGGACCCCCGAAGCTCAAGGACCAACCTGGCCTTCTCTTGCATGTAGCCCAACTGAAGTGACTTCAGTGGCAGTTGCAGCATATTTCTTCCGAAGCGACCAACTTCAGATAGGCAACGTGGCAACCTCAACCCCTTTCGGATGAATGAGTTGGCTTTCCCATCCATCTTAAGGTCATTGCACACCAACCGTGAATTTCCACAACGATTTTTCGCTGGACAAGTTCTGTTTTTATAACTCTGTATTTGCTATGGGGGCTTGCACACTGGAGGCGAATTTTCACCGAGACAAAGCGACACACACAAAAAATCGCACAGAGGTGGATTTTTCGAATGCGACAAAATGTGTCAACCTATCACATGAAATAAATTTAGGCACGTCACAATAAATTACTCTCACAATAGATGCTTATTAATTAGAGGATTATTAGTAGTCCACCTGCAAAGGGAGAGGGAGAAAACACAAGTCTTTAATCTTTACATTATGTTACTAAACATCTTGTCCATTGTTTGTATTTGTTTTGTTTTGATGTTGGGGGATAGGCTACAAACAAATCCTATCATCTTTGTTGACATGGCAAATAAACTCTTGAACTTGAAATATCTGAGGTTGCATGTGTAACCTCTGGTTGGTTATCAGATAGGCCTACACTACGGTAGATACACTGATACACAGTAGAATAATTTATTTAGCGCATAGATAGGCCTGTGCGGCTCCAGCTGTGGAGTTGTGTGAGGGTTGTTAGGCAACCATTCTGTTAACCCTTTGTAGGGCACGCAAATTTGGGGAAAAAAGTGGGGGGGAAAGTTTGACAGGCTCCAGGCCACTGCTGATTGGTCAAATGTCGAGATGTCACTATCTGTCTGAAAGCCCGATTTCTCCTGATTAATTTGATATAACCCACTTGAGTGTACACCCTTGTAGAGAGGCATGACAGGGGCATTTGTGATACTGTAGGTGTGCAAGTAATCGGAAGTGATCAAATATAGTCACTTGCCCTGTAAAGGGTTCCCAGACCCAGGGCCGGATTATCGCACAGGCTAGATGTGGCTGCAGCCAAGGGGCCCCCACCTGCCATGGGGCCCCCGATTGGTCAAAAGTCAATTGGGGGTGTTGGGAAAGAAACGATAACCCTGTAGACTAGCACTGTTCACACTCAACATGCCAAAAACGTGTTGTGTCGCCAGCTGTTCAAATAATATGGCCAAACAGCCGTGGCTGAAGCATGGACTGTGTTCATTTAGGATAGCCGATGTAACATGTAAGTCAATGAGACATGCGGTTTGTTTTCCCCTACAAAGGGGCGTTAAGCATATTAACTAGCAAAGTACCCGGATGACCGTTCATGCGTGTCTCTGATCACTCACTTTTCCCCTGTTTTTCCCCTTTCAGACCATCACAGCTAAGCTGAACAAGTTAACGTAAGAACATACCCACCACATTTGCTTTCTATAATTTCTTTTATATTTTCAGAATTTGAATTAACTTGAACACATTTTCTTAAATTAAATTTAAATTGTATATTTAATCATTTTACTTAGGGCTGCATCATTTAAGTCTTTTTGTCTTGGCTGCTGAACCAGATAGTCACGCTCTAGACTGACTGCAAATTTATATGTAGGGATATTTCTCTTAAGCAATGATAATCATTGTTTCAGAAAGGCTAGGATTTTGTCTGATGTCCTCAGATATGTAATTTTGTTCACGTTCAAATTTGAGTAGATTTGGAAAACAATACCTGAACCAAAGTCATTCAACAGTGAAAATAGAAAAATGTGAAATGTATATATTATGTAACAACTACTGAATCAATCTGTTGTAATTATACTGTTGGCCAGTATAATTACATTATACTGGCCAGTATTGAGTGTTGAGTATAGAGTATTTTATTCTTATTATTATTTTATTTAGTCAGATTTGTGGTCATGTGGCCCTCCGATTGTGGCTGTGAAAAAACACAAACCTCCTCATCATAAAAGTGGCCCATCCCTTCTGTATTGTATGGGGAGCCAGTGGAGGGCAGTAAGTACAGGTGTGATATGCTCACGCCTTCATGTCTTGGTGAGAAGACGGGCTGCTGCATTTTGAACTAGTTGTAGCCGTGCCAGAGAGGTGGAACTTATGCCGGCAAATATGGTGTTGCAGTAGTATAAGAGGGAGGAGACAAGGCATGGATGACATTTTCAAAGTTTTTAAAAGATAAAAAAGGTTTAGCCTTGGATAAAAAGCCTTAATTGATTAAAAACTGGATTTTACGACCAGGGGCGCCGCCAGAAATGTTGCGCCCTATGAAAGATTCGAATTTTGGGCCCCTGTCAGTGCTTGGTCCCTTAGAATCTGTAACACCTTCTCCCCGCCCACCCTAGCGGCACCCATGCTTACGACTATGCTGATTTGTTTCTCCATTTTAAAAATTGGATCTAATGTCACACCAAAGTTTTTTTGCCCTGTCTTTGACATAGGGTACAAGAGGGCCTTGGTCAATAGGTGGGGCAGGGGAAGTATTGTACTGTAACATACTGTATGTGGTAGGGATGTGAATGATCAATCGATTGATCGACTTAAATCAATGAATGCGTTGTTAATCGATTAAAAAACATTAAATGCAATTAATCGCCAATCCAACTGACAAGAGACCCAGGTGAAATGGGCATGAGAAGAGTGTGTGTGAAGAGGGCTGTGAATAGTGGGAATATTTAAATCACCTTTGGATTAAATTATTTAAATAGAGTTCATTTAAATGCAGTATTTTATCTCACTTCAATTTTAATTTTTAGATTTAGTTGTTTTTTTTTCCATGAAACATTGAGATTTCGGGGGGAAAACGCTGCTTGTCAATCAATAACGAGGCAATCAACTAACGAGTAATGAATTAAATGATCATTTGTATACCTAGTATGAGGAAACTGCTGCTATTTTTCTTCACAGGAGTTCAATGGGGTTAATGAAGGTGGAGGTGGTGCCCAACTTGCTAGGACACAAATGTAAATTGCCTGCAAACAGGGTGAGTACAAAATTCCTCCATGGAAGGTCATGTCAGTTATTTACCTTTTTAGCAATGTTTTTTGTTGAAAAACCTGGAAGACAAGACAGTCACCTGAAAGACCCCCCCCCACCCAATGCATAATGTCATGAAAACACAATTCTAGCCACAAACCCTCCGTCTCTCCATCTACATGAGCATGGGACAACTGATCCTTTTGAGGGTCTTTGTTGTTATTAAAATCAGAAAAAAATGGTAATTTTGCAGTGGTCCCTAATTTTTTTCCAGAGATGTATAACATTTTAAGGATTTGGCTTTCATGTCTGTAACCACCCACTGCGTGTCTGTTTTTGCAGGTTTCTTATTTCAGTGTTGGCTGTCCACCCTCTCGGAAGATTGTGCTCAGGGTGTAAGATCCTTTTTATGTTTTCATTTTGAACCTTCTTTCTGCTTGTACCTCTTTGGCTTTATTTTGTGCATTGGGTATTACCGTAAATCCTCTAATATAGGTTGGGGCCTATATTTCACTCAAGTGCATTTTGGTCCAGGCCATTATTGGAGGCAGGCCAGAATTAGATCATCAAAGACACTTTTGCACACCTCTGCAGTTGGGCAGGTGCGTAGGATGTTATCCCAGCGAGGTTGTCAGTCACAGGTTGTCCCGCACACTGTCTATTCCACCAACAAACTTTAATACGTTTCGGTCATCCGACCTTCTTCAGGTAAAGTTAAAATTGTGTGGGAGATGAATGGCCGCACAGACTTCTCTTTCAACACAACCATGGAGCAGGTCATCATACATATTCTGTGTCACATCATTCTTTGTCACTTTCCCGAATGCTACTTTTATCGTCATGCACAGCCACGAGTCGGATAAAACTCCAGGGTGTCCTAAAAATGTATACACACTTTGAATCATTGTGAACATATTAGACGGGGAGGAACGGTAGCCTACCATGCAACCCCACCCCCACCACCCCCACCCCCCCATATTGTATATGACCCCATGCATTCTAGTCCTATGTAGTGGTACACTGCCAAGGCCTCTAGAGCCATGATGTAGTTGGTTATAATAGCTTATGATATACCATATTAAAGCTTGGAGTCTGTAGTATACAGATATTATGCTGTATTTGGTGTACCTTTTGCATAGCAACAGTTGCTAGGCAAAGCATCTCCTTAGCAACCAGCATCAGTGATACGGTTCCTCTGCGATTACATTGTGTTGTGATGTCTGGATTTAGATGGCTTTCCCCAAGTGCCACATGACTTCTTTGAACCTCCAAGATGTCCCTAATAAGAATTTGAGTGGTAACAGTAATATAATTCATTCCTACTGTACATCATATTGTACATGACCCCAGCATGCTCTAGGCTATACGTTTTAGTATGTAGTTGTAAACTGTCAAGGCCTTAACAGCCATTTTGCATTTGGTTATCATAGTTTGCCATATACCATATGGAAGCTTGGAGTGTGTAGTTTATGAATATTATATCATATTTTTGGTGTACCCATGACATTTGGAAAAATATACTTGGTTCAGTTGTATGATGTGAGAGCTCTGTTTTTTCCCCCAATTTTTTAAATGACTCATCCATACAACCATACACATATATAAAGACCTTACAGGCAAATATATTAAAAAATTGTAAAAGTATAATAATAGCTAATAATAATTACTAACTACTGGAAATATTGACAATACAGTATAGCGAGCAGTACTGTATGTGTCTCTGTCACATCTGCAAGTTGGAGCACAACACCACAATAGAAGAAAACAAGTTGAATCATAAACAAAGTTTATTGAACATTTGGGGAAAGGTATAGGCCTAGTCCAAGGCAGACAGTTCATTCACTGCTACTGTCACTGTCTGTGCTTGACCAATCACTTTCAACTTCACTCTCACTGCTATCATCACAGTGGACTTCACCACAGATGTCCTCCAACCTCTGTGGCTGACTCTCACCTTCATACCACTGGGGCTGTAGACAGAAGGCTGCCATTAACCACCCATGTCCTTGACCCACGGATGGAATTACAGGATTGTTGATGTTGGCTCTTTTCCACAAGGCAATCTGGAAATTAACCCTACGGACATGATGCGTGAGGCTTTTTCTGCACGGTGGTAGCGAAGCCATGTCCACATTTCCAGGAATAGACTTTCCTTGTTTGGTGCAAAGTTTGTTAATGATGTTCAATCGCATGTCTTCAACCTTTTCAGCTTTCTTTCCGCCATACAATGCACATGTGAATTTTTCACAATCATCAATAAGGTCTTCTGTCATTGTCCAGGTTTCACCAAGTTTGGCAAGCTTGGTAACAAACTGGGGGGCTTTGAGCATCTTCTTTAGAGGAAGAAGTTTACCTTTGCCCCGGAATACACTTGTCACATCACTCCCAGTGAAGCTATGGAGACCAAGTACAGCTGTGCACTTTTCTTGGCCAAGTTCTGCTGCAGTTTGTGTGCCATTGATCAGTCTGGACTTTCTCTGTATCTTGGTGTCAAGTAGGATGTTGATGCCCATGGTTCAAGCAAAGTGCAACAAAATGAAGAATAGGTCAGAGTCAGGACTCTAGATCCGTACGTTGGTATAATGCTCATTTGCAGCATATTGGCTGTAAAGGACAACCCTGGTGTCGGTCTCTTCCTGTGATGAACTGAGTAATGGAATTTCAGTCTTTCTTGTTGTCAAACCGTCCCCTGATGTAAGAAGGTATGCACATTCTTCACAGATAAAAATGACTTTCCGGCCTTGCAGTTTTGAAGCGTACTTATCACCACTCCATTGATTTAATATCAGCCTGATAAACTGCATCTTGTTTTCCTCATTTGTTAAAAACTGTTTCCACTACGTGGGACGTTTTGTTGCTCCACCCCATATAATTAACTTCTCTCCATAGCCACGGCATTTCCTTTCCATTGACTTGATGGATTCGAGTCTGTATTGGTCTGTGCTGAACATGTCTCTACGTCCAGACGTACTTATGCTGTCAAATAGCAATGAGGAGATCTCTGCAAACGTGTCTGGAATGTTCTAAATGAAAAAAGATGCACAATAAAACTATACATTACACACAATTATACACATTCCATTACTGTATTACTAGCTGATAACTCTGATGTATTTTCCAGGGCCATTTACCATCATATTGTAGAAGCAAGCATTTCCATCATATACTGTAAGGGTCTCTGATGTTGGAGGAATGGCAGCATTCGGTTGATCTTTCACCAGGTAGTGGAACACCAGAACATGGCTGGTGATTTGTTGATTGATTGATTGATTGGTGGTTGGTGATTGGTTAATTGGTTGAGTGATGGAGTGATTTTAAGGTCTTTATACGGTATATGTATGGATGAGTCATTTAAAGAATTGAAAAAAAAAATCTGAGCTCTCACACATCATATAACTGAACCAAGTATATTTTTCAAAATGTCATAGGTACATCAAAAATATGATATAATATTCATAAACTACACACTCCAAGCTTACATATGGTATATGGCAAGCTATGATAACCAACTGCAAAATGGCTGTTAAGGCCTTGACAGTTTACAACTACATAGGACTAAAACGTATAGCCTAGAGCATACTGGGGTCATGTACAATATGATGTACAGTAGGAATGAGTTATATTACTGTTACCACTCAAATTCTTATTAGGGACATCTTGGATGTTCAAAGTAGTCATGTGGCACTTGGGAAAAGCCATCTAGATCTAGACATCACAACACAATGTAATCGCAGAGGAACTGTATCACTGATGCTGGTTGCTAAGGAAGATGCTTTGCCTAGCAACTGTTGCTATGCAAAAGGTACACCAAATGCAGTATAATGTCTGTATACTACAGACTCCAAGCTTTAATATGGTATATCATAAGCTATTATAACCAACTGCATCATGGTTCTAGAGGCCTTCGCAGTGTACTACTACATAGGACTAGAATGCATGGGGTCATATACAATATGATGTGAAAAATTATAGTGGGAGTGAGTTATATGACTGTTACCACTCAAATTCTTATTCAGGACATCTTGAAGATTAAAAAAAGTCATGTAGCGTGTTGTTGTGGGGGGGTGCATGGTAGGCTACCGTTCCTCCCCGTCTATATTATTTGTAGATACTGTATTTTATGAAGCATTCATAAAATTTAGTAAATAATAGAAATATTTATTAATGTTTTGTTAATCATTAGTTAATTATTTACTAAGCCTTTACAATGCTTTTTTATATCCATTATTACTATTGCTATTATGCTGTATAGTGCTTATTCTGCCTGCTTTTTTTTATATATATAAACCTTTTTCATTTTTCACCTTTTTAATTGATTTGATTTCTTTTACATCATATTAATATAACATAGATCAAAAACGCAATTTACATAGGCTGCTTCTCTCATGAAATTAAATCCATACAAATTATTCAAATAATAATAATGGGAAAAATAAAGAAAAATTAAAAATCTGGTTAGTCATACAAAAGCAATATAAGTACATGATAACAAATACATGTAAATGAATAAATAATCACCATAACAAATAACATAGTACAATACTACTGAAAATCATATAAAATATTTTATAGCAACTAGGCTATATCTCTTTTTTTTAGTCAGCATTTTGGGCTAGTTTGTTATTGCCTACCTTCGCAACCGTTTTCCCAATGTTTCCCTTCTATAAGTTTAATCCATCGTTTTCTATACATTTCATTATTAACTCCATATGTCATCCCACATTCAATTTTACAATATAATTTAACATAACTCATGAACCCTTTCATATATACTTTACTCTTACATTTTGAACCAAAAATCCCCAGTAAAAGGATTATATTTTGCATGCTTTCCGCCTCTGCCATGTTACCAAAAACTACCATAAAAAGATCTGTATGCAGTTGGATGTCGTTCTTGATATTCTGCCTGCTTACAGTATGATGTTTCTGCTCTGTCACACAGACCTACAGACATTGAGAGGGATGACTCAATCTTCAACTTCACCATCCCTGGGTAAAATAAGAATGGCATATCTGCAAAGACACACACACACACACACACACACACACACACACACACACACACACACACACACACACACACACACACACACACACATATGCAATGTTGTGCAACTCACTCAGCTTGTTTTCATGTATCATAGCTGTAACTCCTCTTGTCACAGGTCTGTGTTAAGAAATCCACAGGATGACGATGTGGTAAGTTCAGTAGAAATGTTTGGAACATTACCAACAGTAGATGGACCTTGAATTCAGAACTGTTGTTTGGCTATGACAAGTGCCTGCGCATGCACACACACACACACACATATACACATAACACACACGCACACACATACACATAACACACACATACACACACGTGTGTTTGTTTTGCTGTTTCTATCAGGTGATGACCTTTGACCCCAACATTGCTGGTCCTGTCATGAAAATGCATTACAAGACTGCTTATAAACCCGACTTAATAATGTAAGTGAAACCATTCTAGTAAGGTCAGGGTTATACTTTCAATTGTAAGTGGGTATTTGTTGAAATTAATGTACATTTTAAAGTGTAATAGAATTTACAGACATAACTGTTTTGTCACTGTCTGTTCTAGGGCTGGGTTAAAAAAAAAAGATGAATCAATTTTGAATGGAGTTCATTTAAAATTCACAATCGATTCACAGGGCGCAAGATTTTTGATTCTTTTTCTTTTTGTTTAATTTAGGTCTTAAATTAGGCCTACTAATTAAAAATTAGCAATCTGTTAAAGATGGCCTCTCAACGTCATTTAATTAATATTGCCGTGTTCCCAATTGTTATTGAATGTGTTACGCGTTGGTCCTGTTTTAAAAAACGTTCTGGTTGCTTTGTTTCAAGACGTTTTTGCAAACTGGCAAGGTGGCTTGTGGAGAAACGAGAGGGTGTTCCGTGTTTCTCGTGGAAATGCGTCTCTGATTGGCTCACTCCTCCTGCTCTCAAAGAAACGCGTCTCTGATTGGCTCAGTCCTCCAGTCCTTGGAGTGAATGTAATGGGAAACAGAGTCGCCACTTCTCCGGGTGGTACTGCACTATAGGGGCGCCAACGGAGGCGTGCAGGCTCCATTCAGGGCTGTGCTCTTTCGACAGCGACCCCTAGGCGAGCTGCAGGCACAGAGCAACCGGAGTGGGCAGGCTTTATGTATGAGGCTTTGTGCTGTGTGTGTACCTGAGAGTAGCAACCAGCTGATAGCTAAGCTAAGCTATGTTTCGGGCCACCAGACGTTGCTTGCTTTGAAAACAAGCAGAAAAAAAATACTCGACATGTTTTTAGATAAATGGGTCGATATAAACCTTTGTGGGCAACGCCTTCTTTCGACGTGACGAAACACAGAAAGGCTTTCGTGATTCGCTCGTTTCTCTGCATTATTGATGTAAATTGGGAAACACCGGGAAACACAGCCAGGAGAGTTGACGCACCGCTATGAGAGCCTTGCAAGTGAGTTTAACTTGGGGTGACCGTCCGATCTTCGAAAGGAGTGAGTAAAACTGAGTTTTATCGGAAGTTGGCCTTTAACACTGTCAAGCCACAGCTCTTTGAAAATTTTATGTAAAAATAGGCTACAGCATCTTTTGTGGGAACCCCTGGCACCAAGAGGGGAACATATTGAATCGATTCGGATTGAATCGAATCACATCAAATTGAATCGTGATTAATTGTTTTAAAGCCCTAAGAATCGAACTCGAATCCGTCCAGGAGCATGGCTGTGATATATACCCAGCCCTAGTCTGTTCTGAAAGTGACAGTCAGGGGACCTGTGCCATTCACTGAAAGTGAATGCACTAAAATAAGAGCATTGGCCCTGGTTACATGGGACAGTTAAGTCAGAATTAACTTGCTTAATTCACAATAAAAACTCAATTCCGCTTTGAAAACATCACATAAACACTGAACGCTTCGGCATTACATGAAAGTGCAATGTAAAGTCGACAGAACTAGTTAATTCTGAATTATTAATTCGAAACAGTCACCAGTCCCTGCACCGGAATGGATATCAGTTTTAGAACAGGCAATAAAATGTAGTGAATTGTATTGCACTTTGAACAGTTTGTGAATTTCTGTAAGCACCTACAGCACTTAACAATGATTTAAATGTGTATTTTGGGACACCCAGTGTAAAACAAAACAATTAATAGTTTTGGAACTATCATAATAAGATATGTGCCAGTGTGTGCCAGTGTTTCACAAAAGTCTAAAGATGGAGAAAAATATATATTTTGATGACTTTGTATTTTTTTGTTTTTTTGTCCAAAGGTATGAGGGTGATAAGTTCATCAAAGAAGTTGATGTCAACTTCATTGTGTGGGAGATGAATGGCCGCACAGACTTCTCTTTCAACACAACCATGGAGCAGGTCATCATACATATTCTGTGTCACATCATTCTTTGTCACTTTCCCGAATGCTACTTTTATCGTCATGCACAGCCACGAGTCGGATAAAACTCCAGGGTGTCCTAAAAATGTATACACCCTTTGAATCATTGTGAAGTTAAGTGTTTATAAAAGTACATATAATTCTATAACCGTTATAGAATTTAAAGACATCACTTTAAAGTTCTGTCACCACTTATTCTCAAACTGATGTCTAAAGTCAATGTTCCGAGACCTGAAACTGTCAGTGAAAGTGAATGCAGTGAATGCAAAAGAAAAAATCCAAAAGCATTGTGTGTGATTGGCATTGTCAGCTAGCCTGGACCAGAACAGAAATTTGAGGACAAGGGGTGACTAAACAATAACACAATGTCTGTAAGTTGTATCACTCTTTCAATTTTACATGACTTTAAAAAATCACCTATAATTACTGTACAATGATTTAAATTGTGTATACATTTTTATTTTAGTCTGGAGGGAATTTGTGAAAATCGTGCAGTTTAGAGACTCACTTCTATTACTAAGAGAAATGAAACAAGCACTGCCTTTCTTACATGAGAATGGGGATATAGTTAATAATTACACAACACACAGTAACCTTGACATATTCTCCAGCTGTGATTTTAGCAATTTTAGCAATGTGTCACGTCATGGCTACAATTTCAAATACAATTCATGAGTAGGTTAGTTGTGTGTGTGTAGGTGTGTGTGTGTGTGAGAGAGAAATTATAGATGGAAAAAAGTTTGTTAATAAACACAGTGTTGTGAGGAGGGGAAAGACACTGGCAGCCAACCACGTGAGCTAATTTTTTGACCGTCAGCGGTTTCAAACAATCAGGTTGAGTTGTGCACAGCTAGTTTCGCGCAGTCAGGAGAACACAATAATGTAGAACCCATGTATTGTCAATGTCTTACTTAAATGTTTTAGTTAAACTGCACATTGGAGACTGGTCAAACGCAATTTCAAACTTCTGTGCTAACCCTGTTGCATAGATTTTTGATAATAAAATACACTTGACTTGACTTGACTTGACTTGAATTGGCTTGATCAATGTGTTGACACAATTGGCATGAAATGCACAATTCTTTCTTTTAGGTGGGGGGGGTATGGTTAGGGAGGTTGGTAGCCTATTTGTGGGGCATTCAAGGCTTAAAAAAGAAAGAAAGAAAGAAGGAAAAGAATATGGATGTTAATGTGCCTTCTTCAGACTTCCTCATACCCTTCTCATGTGACCAGTTTGCATGTCTGATAGCACTGAAAATGCAGTCCTGGGGTTCTTATCTACCTCAGCACTAAAAAGGCACACTAAGTTTTTAGGTCGGCCAGGCTCCAAAGTGTCTGATATAACATGATATGACCCTATAGAACAATTTCAGACTAAAATAAGGTGGGATACAAACTTTTTCTTTTTGGCAGGGGCCATTTTGTTTGGATACCAGCCAATGGGGGGCGCCACCAACTTGTATTCACTGATTTTTTGAAACCTTGGGCCATTCCTAACATCCTGCCAAAGATCAGAAACTTGTCAAGAAGTGCACAATTCTAATGGAAATTCACAAATTCCCTCCAGACCAGTGGTTCTCAACCTTTTTTCGAACAAACACCCCCTTGGCCTCATCACAAGCCTCCCAACGCCCCCGTGGTCTCATCATAAGCCTGACAACGCCCCCCTTAGTATTAAAAAAATAAATGGACTAATACCCCAAATGGCAACTAAGCACCACCCCCTCTCAGCTGTATCCTGATATGTAGTAGCCACAGTGCTCTTGGCCGCTGGAAGAACACACGCCAGTGATTATAGCTTTGCATTGGCCTCATTCTGTGTGATGAATGTGAAGTGTTTCGTGAGTGTGTGTGTATGTACTGTATGTACCAGTATCTCAGAGTCAGAGAAGAAACAGAGGCATTATTTTTGTTTGTGATTTTGCAGGCTGGTTGCCTTCGTGAAGCACAGACTAGGGCCAGTGTAGCTGATGAAGCTTGGGGCCCATCGGTACGTAAGAAATTCTATTTTCTCTCTATTTTTATTCATGATGCGTTTTTATCTTTTTTTATAGCCATATTTATGGTCATTGTAACCTTTTTGACCACTGCACTTTATGTCTGTCCTGTGGTATATGTTGTTGCTGTCTATATGTGCTTATGTCTTGCTGCACACCTAATCTAGCCTGATTATCATCAACTTTCAAATCTCTTCGAGACTTGTTCTGACCAAGAGCATAACAATTAACATTTCCCAAACAGTATTTCCCAAACAGCCTCCCTTGGTTGGCTAATGGTTGTTTGCTTCCCAACAAAGTGGGGGGAGTTCCCGATTTTTCGGGAGTTCAGAAAGTACTTGCATTACTCTTGACCTGACTAGCAGCAATGCTGAAGCTGTTGCGTCACTAGTAAGGTACCAACTGGCTACACCTAATCGCCCCTTTTGGGGACCATAAAGTTGAGAAGTTGAAGTTGAAATGCATATTCTGCCCCTGAGCACATTTGTTTTCAATACCTTGATATTGTTTCGATGCTTTGAGACTTAGTCTTGTTTGTCATTTTCTTTTTATTCTCTGTTTTGCTTCTATTTCTTTATTTTTCTATCATTCTATCATTTTCATAATTTCCTCACTTATTAGTAGATTAGTAGAGTATAAGTTATTAAGAGAAAATAAGGTGTCCAGTAGCATCCAGCACAGATCAGCAACTTCCACAGAAGAGAAAATGTTTGCAGATGTGCAGGTGTGGGTTGTCTATGCCAGTGTTTCTCAACCTTTTTTTTAGGTGAGGCACCCTTTCAATTCATGAAAAATTTCAAGGCACCCCAAACCAACAAGCCGTAACATGGCATCACATCTGATACCACACAAGCTTAGAAAAGTAACACATTTGGAGACGTCACACAACCTACGTTCGAAGTTGGAACTTACTGGGGCGACCTAAATTTACTTTATTGTGCGTAAAATGGCAGATGAAATATTCCACTGACTAGCATTAACTTAGTTATTTAGACAAATATGTATTATATGAAATCATCTATTTATCAGCCACGTTTCCGCGGCACCCCTGTTGAAAAACACTGGTCTATGCGGCTTACCCAGTGTCCTGTCGATATGAGCTCCCCATAGATATGCATGCGCATGCCGCACGCCCCGAAAGGTGGTTGTACCAAATGTACAGGCCATACAATTACAATATCATGAAAAAGTCTATTCATTTCCATAATTCGGGGATGTCAAAATCAAATTGAATGAGGGCCAATATCAAAATCTGGAACAAAGTTGCGGGCTGAACTCAAAATTTTATTTTTAAAAATTGACTAAAATTGTGGGTACATGCACTTCATACTCACTCTTTCCCACTCTTTCCTGTCATATATGGTAGTTCAAATGTGTCTGCACATCCAAATTTCATGTTCAAGTCTTGTTACCCTATACATTAATGGTGTAGGTATGTGGGCCAACTGTAACACAAATTTGAAATGATCTAGCGAGCCAAATAAACTGACTGCCCACGGGCCTGAGTTTGACATCCCTGCCATAATTCCATCAATAATGTTTAACTTTCATGGATTGTAGATGCATTGCCCACATTTTGAACTACTCCGATCATTCATTTGTTTATTTTTTTACATATTTTGGACTTTCATCTCCAAAAAAAGAAAGAAATTCGGGTCACATCAAATCAGTTGGAATTTGGTACTTTCTACATAACATGTCAATGTTCAGTGATCTGGTGACCCACACTTCATTCTTCAATATACCCTGTAGATTTCTATGCCACATTTTGTTGCTTTGGTGGTATGGACATTCTAACTCACCGGAAATAAAACCCCATTAATTTTCAATGGGGTTTCATTACACGCGTTGTCAAATTGACTCAATGCATGCATAGCTTTTTGCCGCTCTCTCCGTCACTTGCGTCCATAGATGCCTTTGTTCTCTCTCAATCAGCTCATTGATGGTCTTCCTCTTTAATGTCTTCTCTTTCCATTTCTTTCAGAACTACAAGTCGTGTTTTGTGTTGGATCAGCAACCGCTTGGGGACATGGCACAACCTTATGAAATTATGAACCGAAGTTACGGTAACAGCATCACTTTTTCGCAACAGGACAGTGCGGTCTACATGTTTGGAGTCAGGGTTGTGGATCCCGAGTACAGGTGATGACATACTACACTTTACAAAATACAAATGCCTCATGTCATACTTGATTTTTTTGGGACACTAATCATTAGTGGTGTGCATTGGCACTGCCCTCACGAGTCGATTCGATTACGATTCGGGAGGTAGCGATTCGATTCTACAATGCATTGCAATGCATCACATTTCTACTGAAAGCAAAACAAATGTTTCATGATGAAGTAGTCAGATACTGAGCAACATTTTATTGGCTGTTTTCTGTACCAGCCTTGCAGTTTTCAATGCTTTGAAGTGCTTTTATTTAATTTAACATTCTTTTGCTCCTGAAATATCCACGGAAGTAATTGAAACAAACAAAAAATTGCTGCATCGATTATGGAATTTGCAGCATTGAATTGAATTGTCCATGCCCCACATTGCACTGCATTGCCAATTCGATTATTGTTGACACCACTACTAATCATGAACATTTTTGTACTAATGATACTCACATTTTTGCATAGTGCACACGTACAAAAAAAAAGCTCTGTTTGAGGAACCAAGTAATGCTGACAAATCATGATTTTGACTTTTCTTTTTACCCAGCTTTTGTCTGCTTTCTACCGTCTTTGCGATTCAAACCACTGGAATCAGCAAACCGTGAGTGACCTGATTTGCACGTCACATGCTTGACATTTCCATTGATGAAGTGGGACCAGCCTGATCTCCAAAAATTCCGTGCCCCTGGACACGGATGTTAAGGACACGAAATCCGTGTCCAGGAGCACGGATTTTGCCAAAATTCCGTGCTCCTGGACACGGAATTGTTTTCCGTGCTCCTGGACACGGAATTGTTTTCCGTGATGGGCACATGGAAGTGCTTTCTATAGGATATTACCACAGCACTGTGTTAACTCTATCATTAGAAAATACATACCAAATGCTAATGCTAAACAAAATAATGCTATAGCAATTTAAGTTGTGCCCTGACCAAAACATTCCCTAACCTTAACCTGTCATTACAGACATATTTTTGAGAAATACCTTTTCCAGTTGGTTGCTAGGCTATCAAACTCATATAATGAATGCAAGAAAACTAGCTGTGCCCAGACCAAAAGAATTTCTAACCTTGTCTTGTCAGTAAGAAATGTTTTTTTTTAGACAAAATATTTGAAATTTAAAAAATCCTGAGAAAACACAAGACTGTGGAAACAGAGCTGTGGGAGTATAGAGAGCAATTCTGTGTGTCCATCACGGAAAATAATTCCGTGTCCAGGAGCACGGAATTTTTGGAGATCATGTTGGTGGGACAGTGGTTCCCAAACTGGGGGTCGGGACCCCTAGGGGGGATCACGGAGGTACTGAAGGGGGGTCACGGACAAAAGGGACATTGCTTCAAAACAGGACATCCTCATCTAATATAATTCCATAATTGGGTTAGTAAAAGTATTCACGCTATGGTTAATACAGGTAGATACAGGCCTATTTGTTGTTCTGGCAATGTTAGCGGCGGGCAAACTAATGGAAAATCTAGCAATATAAATGGCCAAAAGAAATTGCCTAGATTGCTTGATTTTTCATTAATAGTTTGCCCACTGATTGCTAGAAATCCATTGGCTAGGCTAAGACTATGGTGGATGGGTGAGATCGAAAATATTCCAATGGATAATAAGTCCAAAAGGGGGGTCCCTGCTGAAAAATATTGTGAGCCAGTAGCCCAGAGGGGGAAGTCTAGTTGAAAAGGTTTCCCATTTTGGTAACACTTTACAATAAGGTTACGTGAGTAAGGACGGAATAATGTCTGAAGTAATGACTGATTAATAGTGAATAAACATGTGATTCATGCATGCAGAAATGTCTAGTCCATTAGTAGTCGACACATAATGATGAATGACTCACTATGAAGTAAATGTGGTACATCGGTGGTTAATTAAGGGTGTGAGATCCAAATGTTAATAAATCATGTGTTAACATTGCGGAAAAAGATCACACCATATCTTTCCGATCATATTTGAATCAGACCTTAGTTAACGGTGCAGTAATAATGGAAACATATGGTCAGTAATTCCGATTGCACCGTTAACTAAGGTCTGATTCATATATGATCGGAAAGATATGGTATGATCTTTTTCCGCAATGTTAACACATGATTTATTAACATTTGGATCTCACACCCTTAATTAACCCCTGATATATCACATTTACTTCATAGTGAATCATTATTATTCCAATCATGAGGCATTCATCATTATGTATTGATTACTAATGGAGTAGACATTACTGCATACATGAATCACATGTTTATTCACTATTAATCAGTCATTACTTCAAACATTATTCCATCATTACTCATGTAACCTTATTGTAAAGTGTTACCCCAATTTTTATGATCACCATGATGTCTGGCATGGTCCCCAGATAGAGGAACAGCACGTCTGCTGGGTTCCCTCTGGCGGTTGTGGCAAAAAGGGGGGGTAAAACTGGCACCTTAAAAAAAAATGGGCTAGATCAGCTGGCGAGGTCACCACTTGAAACCTGTAGCAAATTGTTTGCCATTGATCGCCAGACAGTGAGAAATGGCCACTGCCAGACATCTTTGATGGTGGACGGGGCTTTGGTAGACAGTGAGAATGGCCACAGTCAGACAACCCGGCAGATGTGCTGTTCCTCTATCTGTGGGGACCATGCCAGACATCATAGTACCCATAAAAATTGGTAACCTTCCGAACTACGCGACCCCTCTGGGCTCCTGGTCTATTGGGAACCACTTTAGTAGGCCAATAAGTCTGTTGGTAATACTTTACTTGAGACTGGTGCCATAACTCTGACATCATCAAATGCCACTTAATGACAACAGTCATAAAACGTTTATGACACTGACATAATGTTCATGACGAATCCATGGCTGCGTCACTACACTGTTATGCGGTGTCATGGTATGTGTATGACACAGCGTCAAGTATGACACAGCGTCAAGCCTGGTTTTACCAGACCACATGAATTACTTCGTAATTCATTTTTGGCCTGGATCCTCGATGCCCTGGAGCGCTTGGATGGGAGGAGTGATCTCAGCTCTGGTTTGAAATGAGTGGTGACCAATCGCTGACAGTTGATGTTCATGACGTATGTTATTATGCACCCAAGTACGTTCACTTATAGGTCGGCCTGCCCAGAGAAGCATAATCAGACCGTTGGTAATTCAAAATGAAAGGTCTGGCTTGTTGGACTATTACTGCGCCCATCAAAGCTCAAAAGCATACTATTATGCTCGATCTCTTATCTCCCTGTTTTTGCATAATCAGGCATGGGTGCCGCGAGGGAGGGAAAGGCGTTACAGATTCTAAGGGCCTGACAGCACTGACAGGGCCCCTGAAAGGATGTTGATCACATAATTTGTCATTTTGGGGTCCAAAATTTGAATCTTTCATGGGGCCCAACATTTTTAGCGGCGCCCCTGTAATCAGGCCTTAGACTACGAGTACTGCAGTAACGTGGAAAAGGATATATGAGATACTAGCGTATGGTTGCATGGTAGAGGTGTACCCAAGGAAGGAACATTAGCATTAGCTTACCGACGAGGGGCGAGTCTTGCAGATGTGGCTAGCTACCCAATCCTTGGCTCCCGTAGCCCGCCAGCGCAAGCGGTTGGGTTTCGTTAGTCCGTTCAACATAAATGAGTAGGCCTAGGTCCACTTTTCGACTCAACACTGCATTCTTCCACCAGCAATCCAGATAAGATCCAAGTGCACCGTGAGCTACGTCGACCGTATGCCGACTCTCACCCGGCTGCTTCCTGTCTCACCATCAATCCACCACCATATTCACCTGCCCTTGGCTTACATGGGCAGTCTCAACTAGGGCTGCACGATTATGGAAAAAATCATAATCACGATTATTTTGGTCAAAATCGTAATCACGATTATTAATCACGATTATTGATTTTTTGATGATTTTTTTGAAAATTATAACAAGATGAAATATAACCAAGAATTAATTGTAAACGGGATGAGCAAAATAAAATAAATTGTAATAATTATGTAAAGGCAATAGCATGAAACTTAGGTGGACAGTTTTCTGTCCAGAAACACCAGCCTGTCAGTATGTTCTGGCTTCAAGGACGCTCTCAAAGGTAGGTCACTATTGCCACGATGAAATCACGATTAAAATTTCGACTTCGATTTCACTAATTTATCACGATTTTCGATTATTTTCGATTAATTGTGCAGCCCTAGTCTCAACCCAAAAACCAATGCCGTTTCCCCCTTGGGCAAAGTGAGATGTGTCATATGGTAGTATTGTGTATACCCTACATGTGCTGACCTCTCCCTGACCTCTCCGTATCGTAACAAAACTCTTTCTCTCTGTCTGTCTGTCTGTCTGTCTGTCTGTCTGTGTCTTTGCCTTGTGTTTGATTGTGAATGTGTGGTGTCTGTTATCTCTATAGGAAGCATGAGCATCTCATCCTCTACGTTGCACTCAGCTTTGCATTCGTATCCCTCTGCCTGCTAGCTTACGCTTACATCAGATATACCAAAATCTACCGGGACTTGCAAAAGAAAAAGCACCGTTGAAACTGCAGTTGAGCCCATTGTATTTACAGCTCTGTTACAGTGCCACCTGGTGGTGTCTGCTGCAACTTGCAACTTATGATTGTGTGTGATTGTTCATTCAGTCAGTTATGTTATAAATGAATATAACAATTGTGTTATTGTTATGATTCTGCAGTTCTGCTTTTTTTATTGACAATCATTTACTGTATTTTGTCTTCATTGTCATCAATGAATTAAGGTGTTTCCTCCTAATAAAGATTGTCTTTACTTTACACTATCTTACTGAAGAGCATTTTCTTTCAAGATGCGGAAAGTTTACGGGTAGACCTGCCGCCTCTGGAAGCTTGTTTCACTGCTGAGGGACAATCAGAGATCAGTTTGGACTGGCATACCTTTGTGCCAGCAGGAGGCAAGGCAAGGCACTTTGTGTTGTGTTGTGTTGTGTTGTGTTGTGTTGTGTTGTGTTGTGGTGTAGTATTCTCACATGGCCATTTTCACTTCTCGCCGAGTCATTTAGACTTGTACATGTTAATGTAACTCAACCGATTTAACAAGATGTTGACACGCATTTTCATTGCATATTTCCAACACAAGCGCCTTCATTGCTCACACGCTGACTTCTTGGCGATGCCCTCATTCTGTCTTCTGGAAAGCACAATTGTTGAAGGATATTTTATCCAGTGTTTATACAAATGTTTGTGTAGAGAATATATCACACACAGCCTGCTTTCAGGGAGCATCATGGATGAGCATCGAGCAACGTTACACGCCTGCAGGCAAAGACACTGGATATTCATATCCAGGTATCCATATCCAGTGTCTTTGATGCGGGAGTCATGTAAACAAATTGCAAGACTCGTGACCGCTCTTTTAAAGACGTCTTGTCAATGTATTTAACATCGGCAAAAATAGCCTACATTTTGCCGACGTTGGCAAGACATAAGTGTGCTGTCTGGGTAGAGTTATTTAGAGCACAGGAGCAGATGTTTGTATATTTTGGTCATTGATCAAAGTCATCGGAGGAAGTTTTATGTGTTTTCCTGTTCCACAGGTAAGCAGATTTCCACCCCCAAACGCTCGTGAGCATGCAGATAAAATTATGGAGAAAAAAAACAGACATCTGCGTTTATGACTCAGACTGTTGTCGTGGTAACCCTTCAGAATAGCGGGCCCTAAAAAGCGTAGTAAACACTTTGTGAATAATGAACTATTTATCAACAAAACATTTATAAATGTTTGTAAATGAGTAAGAGATACTATGTTAACAAAGCAGAGACAGCACATTCGCAGCAATCCTGAAAGTTTGTTCTACAAAGAGAAAAAGAGATTAAACTACTGCATTTAGTGCTTTTCTAGCAAGCAAACGCACATGAAACGTATCCAGTAGGAGCTGAGTCCCTCTCCACTGTGCAGATGAAAATTTGTTCTTACTCATTTACAAACATTTTTAAATGTTTATTTATAATAAGTTTATTAAGAATAACGTTTTTTTTTTGAAGGGACACTGTGTGAGATTTTTAGTTGTTTATTTCCAGAATTCATGCTGCCCATTCACTAATGTTACCTTTTTCATGAATACTTACCACCACCATCAAATTCTAAGTATTCATTATGACTGGAAAACTTGCACTTTTCATACATTAAAAGGGGGATCTTCTCCATGGTCCGCCATTTCGAATTTCCAAAAATAGCCATTTTTAGCTGCAAAAATGACTACTTGGACCATACTAGAAAATATTTGTTTATTACTTAGTCAACTTTAATGTAAAGATCAAATTTGGCAATAGGCAGCCCAGTTTCAATGAGCAGCATAGTTGCAGTACCCTTTTTTGACCATTTCCTGCACAGTGTCCCTTTAAGGGACCGCTACTCTCCAATGTTTCTGTTTAACAATATCAATATTATGTATTTATACTCAGGAACGGCGTGACGTTTTCTATGTGTTTTACGCCCATTTGTGGGGGAAAACAACCCATGCAAGTCAATTGGTGTTGTTGGGGTTTAATAAACAAAAGATACGTACCTGTAGACTAGTGTTGTTCACGCGCAACATGCCGAAAACGTGTTGTGTTGCCGGCCATTCAAATAATAGAGCCAAACAGCCGTGGCTGAAGCATGGACTGTGTTCATTTAGACAAGCCAATATAGCATGTAAGTTGATTAGACATTCGGTTTGTTTTCACCCATAAAGGGGCGTAACGCACATTTACAAGCAAAGTACCTGGATGGCCGTTCATGCCTATAGGCCTATATAATATCCGCCAGTCAGACAAGAACACATACACAACTGTCCCCTTTGTCCCCCTCTCTCGGCTTCCCTGCCCACCAGTCAGACAAGAAGACATACACAGACACACATGCAGAAACACACATTCAGGTCCAGAGAGCAGTCGGTGGTTAGTAGTCTCTAATTACATTCACCTTGTGCACAGTATGTGAACAACATAATGGATTTTGTGCTCACATGCTCTCTGTTGTTTTGACATCGACGCACAACATCAACCAATCAATCTCACACTTCCAAACATTTTACAAATAAGGAAAATAAAAAATAATTGTGTGTACTGGTTGTGCGGCATAGCAAAATGTAGACCTTGTCAAGACCCAGGAGTAGTCATCATCACACCATCGGGAAATTGTTTTGTGGAGTTTGAAAGGTTCAAAGGGGAAGGGTGAGGTGAAATAAGAGAGAGAGAGAGTCCAGAAAGAGTTCAGAGAGTCTAGCTCAGTCAATGTCTCATCAACCAATGGCCGAGTCTGTCTTGTTACATACTGTAGCCCCTTGTCTTCTAAAGGCACAAGTACACAGGATGTGGAGTGAACAGGGCACATGGGTCCGGCCAAGTAGACTAGCATTACTATCAACCATACACATCCATCACACAAATACACCACCAAACAGATGTCGTACAGAACACACACACAAAATAATAATCTTGGACGTTAGTCACTTGATCGTGCTTTACCTCGCAAACACACCAGAGGCGACCTACTGTAGCTACCGAATCGCTGGACTGTGTTCATAGCAAGAGCGGCACTAGTGATAGAAGCGACGGAATGTGCCGGTTAAAAACAGAATGCAAGCATTCCGACATTCCAATCGGCTGTGGCAGCTGTCGCCGAACCGCATGATAGCTAATTAGCATAATATTTGCAGAAGTTCAACTATAAACTGTCGACGCTCAAATCGCCTCGTCATCCAAATCACTTTTGTCTCTTCTGTCGCCAGCGACTCCATACAAAGCCAATTACTTCCGTCGCCGGTGTCGCTCTAGTTGCGGTTTATTTGTGCCATTAGTGAGTTTGTCTGTTTTGAAAGTAGAGTCAGAGATTGTTGTGACAACATTGTTGATATTTTAGCCCATTAGTCAAACAAAACACATCTTTGTCGTTTCGTCATTTGTGCTGTAAAACATGCTACTCCCACTTTGACATACTGGTAAAGTACAACTACCCACATAATTTCATTTTTGTACAGCACCAGGGTAATATAAAGAAAACACAAGAACAGAAATTGGGAATTTACAGAATTTGGAAGAAATTGAAATCATTAACTCTTTAATTTCTCAGAACCACTTGTTGGGGAATGTTTTTCAGCAGTCTTTACTGGTCTGACCAAAAATTCCAGCACGTGATTCTCGAAATGCACATGCACACGCACACAAACGCTTCATTTTGCTTGTCCAACATAGTCCAGTTGCTCCAAACACACACTACAACATACATCAAGTCATCAGATTCAGGAGCTACTGTAAGGGGTTCTGGTAAAGAAAAATTCTAATCAAGTGTGGCAGGAAAGTGGAGCGAGTGGAGTGGGGGAAGAGTTGCCCAGCACGGCTTCAAACGCAGACTTTGCTATATTGCGGTACAATTGATTGAACATAAATCATGATCAATTCAAATTAATTCAATTTAAATAATAATTGCAATTTAACTGCTGTGATTAGTTCATAAGGGTTGCAGCAGGCGTCACCCAACAGTTTTTCTCTTCCTTTTAAGGGTGCTGACCAAAATATTGTAAAAATGGAAAAAGGTCGCACCATGCATAGGTTTCTTTATTACACAGACGCGTTTCGGCGCTCTGCCTTGAGGAAGGCAGAGCGCCGAAACGTGTCTGTATAATAAAGAAACCTATGCATGGTGCGACCTTTTTTCATTTTTCACTGCTGTGATTAGTGCAATGATGATCACGATACCACCACCACACACCCCCTCTGTTGTTTATCTAACCATGCACTTTCTGTCCAAAGGTCCACCAGAAATTTGTGCCGTTAAAATTGGGACACAGGCCAAAAAAAGGTTAGGAACCACTGCCTTAAGGTGATGATACACAGGGCAACTTTATGAGCAATGTTGTTGGGCAACAATATGATGGTTCCAAATGTGAAATGATCAATAAAACTTGTCTACTGCTGATCCAAGTTTTCCTCATAAAAGTGTTGCTGTGATTAATAGTCCAAACAAATCTTAAAATATTGTGAATATCGCCCAGAAGCATTGCTCAAAAAGTTGGCTTGTGTTACTGCCTTTTTTGTACAAGCTTCTTCTAATCTGTCATTAATTTTGACTACCAATTAGTGCAATTAAAATACAGATGTTTTCCCTTACATGATAATAGCTGATTTATCATTTTCACTATAATTGTTGTGAGCTTACAAGAGGATTTGGAGGATCTTCAGATTCGGCCTGCTCCCGAACTGCCATGCAGCCGAACCAATCGGATCGCATGATTTTCAGAGATGTGACAAAGGAGCTGTTTTCACGTAGCAGTATATTTTTATATGTGGATTTTTTTTTTCTCCTGATTACATTGGTTTTGGCCTTCCGTTTCCACGCAGCAGATTTTTAAAACCCACATATCAAAAATACTGCTTAAAAAATATCCCAGTTAGGGGGCTAAAATGCACCTGTTACAATGGAGTTTTTATTTTTATTCCCATGTTGGGTTTCCACCTAAACAGGAGAAAAAAATACCGATATATAAAAATATCATGCTACGTGGAAACATCACCAAAGGCAACATTTAAACATGGTGCAGAAGGGAAAAATAAGTGAAACGCGATGGTCGTTTCAGACAACAATGGCCGCTCGCATGGACCTGCTCGTCAACATTAATTCTGTAATTTCAACTGTATTTTCGAATCTGTAGTTTAAGTAGCACCTCGTTAAAAAAAATTGTTTGCCCAATCATATGCAAGGACTTTTTGATAAAACCATGCCTTTGCAGACCTACGCATATGGCGTTGTTCCAGATGAATGTTTGTGGAGCAAGGCGGCCCCCATTCATCTTGCAACAGCCAGGTAAACTCACCTCCCCTTTGCTGCAGAAAGGACAACCTTGGCATCACTAGAGGTCAGTGTTGAGGTTAAAATTGGCCCTGTGTGTGTGTGTGTGTGTGTGTGTGTGTGCCAATATGCCAGTGTAAACTACAGTAACTGCGTTTTCACACCTGGTCCCTTTCACCCTTTCAACCGCCTAAGCGAACTCAGAGTACCGTTAGTGACTCAGCATTTTTGCCGCATCTGTTAATGCTCCAATGCATACCCAGAGCCCTCGGAAGCAAACCGCACTGAGACCTTGGTTGACGTGGTCTCAGTTCGGTTCGGTTATGAGTTCTGACAAGTTACACTTGTGACTAGGTGTAATCACTTTAAGGAGGGCTCTAAAGGCACCGGTGTGATCAAAAACAGGAATGACAGACCATTAAAAAAAAGATCAGCCGGTTCTTATTCTAAGACCAGATGAACAAAAACAGAACTTTTTGCTGTCGGTTCACTTTTTGGTCCACTTAAAGAGGGACAGAGTTTGAAAACCCTATTAGTTTACCTCAGGACTCAACACTAGCCGACAGACAAAGCAACCACCTCATAACAAACCTTACTATGCTGTGCTGTCGTTGATGTCTTCTAAGTAGGCTATCTGTGTGTGCCTGTGAGTATGCTAGAGATTGTTTCTGCCTTGTTGCAAATGTTAAGCAAATGTCGGTCTGGTAATATTTCGCTTTTCGCTTCTTTTATGTGTACGTGCTTTGCAGCTTGCATACAGTATATCACGAAAGTGAATACACCCCTCACAGTTTTGCAGATTTTTAAGTATATCTTTTCATAGGAAAGCATTACAGAAATTTCACTTTGACACAATGATTAGTGACCTTTTAACAACATATTTAACCGCTTAAATTTCTTGTTCACTCAGAAAAAAACAAAATACAGCCATTAATGTTTGAACATGTACTCACAAAAGTGAGTACACCCCAGATTAAAATCCGGTAGAGAAGGGGCTATGTTGGCTCGAATCGTCTCGAAATGAAACGAAATGAAAAGGGATGATAAGGGAGGTCATCAGTGTGCGTTTCAACCTTTCTTTGCATTGAACTTTTACATTTTGAGTCTGCATCTGGCTTAAATAGATTGGTGTGAGATTTGAATGCAATCCTATGGAGAATATCATGATCTGCTTCAGTAGTCACAGTGCATGTTGACATGAATGTTTCTTTTAGGTGTATTTCAGATTGCCAATGTTGACAGCATTCATGCATCCCCAAACCATGTCAGTCCCACTACCATGCTTGGCTTATGAGAGGATACACCTTTTTTGTAAAACTCACTTGTTTACCACCACACATGCTTGACACCATCTAAAGCAAATTTGTTTATCTTGGTCTCAAGAGAGATGAACAGACCAAGGATATGGATCACTGGAACCATGTCGTGTGATCTGAAGAGAACAAGATAAACAAATTTGCTTTAGATGGTGTCAAGCATGTGTGGTGGTAAACAAGTGAGCTTTACAAAAAAGGTGTATTCTCTCATAAGTCAAGCATGGTAGTGGGACTGACATGGTTTGGGGATGCATGAATGCTGTCAACATTGGCAATCTGAAATACACCTAAAAGAAACATGCATGTCAACATGCACTGTGACTACTAAACAGATCATGATATTCTCCATAGGATTGCATTCAAATCTCACACCAATCTATTTAAGCCAGATGCAGACTCAAAATTTAAAAGTTCAATGCAAAGAAAGGTTGAAACGCACACTGATGACCTCCCTTGTCATCCCTTTTCATTTCGAGACGATTCGAGCCAACATAGCCCCTTCTCTACCGGATTTTAATCTGGGGTGTACTCACTTTTGTCAGTACATGTTCAAACATTAATGGCTGTATTTTGTTTTTTTCTGAGTGAAAAAGAAATTTAAGCGGTTAAATATGTTGTTAAAAGGTCACTAATCATTGTGTCAAAGTGAAATTTCTGTAATGCTTTCCTATGAAAAGATATATTCAAAAATCTGCAAAACTGTGAGGGGTGTATTCATTTTCGTGATATACTGTATACCCCCCCACCCCACCCCACCCTCTATTTTCTGTTAGTTTCCCTCAGACACGTTCTAAGAACACTTGTGAAACATTCTAGCTGGCCCAAAGACACCAAAGCTGAACCCTCAGGTCAGTCAGTCAATCTGTCATTAGTCAAACAAGCAGCTATTGTGCGGTGTATTTCTGCAGTAGTGCTATCCAGTCATTTCTGGTCGTTGATGCGATATACAGTACTCCACGTTCTATACTCTATGTACTTCCTAGTTGAGAACAGGTGTTGTGCTTAAGTCAGAGCAAAAGTCATCTGAAAGGGTCCCCTACCGAATACATACAGTACACCTCCTACAGTTAGTAGGTCTTGTGGTCCATTCATGGGCTCTGGGAATTATGCTAAATACCAAACGCTGACATGGGAAGCGCACATGAACTTGTAGAATTTTTTAGATGTGTCTCACGCATCTCTATAAGATGCTTTGTCCGCCGTCCGTTGGTCCGTGACGCGTTTCTGAATTGTGATTCCCCCTTGTGTCCACAAGGCGGCAGAGTTGAGTAAAAAAAGGTTGAGAACCACTGGCATAGATGGACGCATCTGTTGTCCACCTGTCGGGACTTGTTTAATATACGAGTTGCCGAGCACATGAAAGGCACGTGAGGTTTGTGCTAGATCTTGGGCCTCCAGCCCTTGATGAACTGCATGATCTTCTTGACCTGCAGCTTGGTGAGGTGGAAGTCGTCGGCCAGTATCTCCTCGCTCAGCTGCGTGAAGATGGAGCCGTCGATGCGCTCGCGGCTAAACACGCCCACCGCCTCCTCCGACAGGCCAATGAAACGCAGGCAGGAGGACACCTCCTCCACCGAGAGCGCGCACAGCTCCGCCGGGGGCCGCCACTCGTCGCCCGGCTGCCCCCCGCCCTCCGCACCCCTGATTGGATCATACGGTGGGGTCGGCGAGGGGCTTGCGCTGAGGCTGAGGCTTTCCGATGTTACTCCCAAGCTCTTGATTCGACGAGGGGAGGGTGTCGGTATTACTACACCCACCATCACTGACGAGTCCTCGGCACTGCGGAGCTCCTCCAGCTCCACAGACAGGGTGGGGTTTGTGGCATCAGTGGTGAGAAGGGAGGAGCCAGAGGGGGAGGGGCATCTGCTCGCTGTGGTGTTGGTGGTGTTTGTTATTGTTGTTGTTGTGGGCAGCCAGTCGGGGGGCGAGGAGGACGTTAGCGAAGGGGTGTGGTGGTGGCCCGCGTTGGGTTGGGCGAATGGGTTGAGGGCGCCGAACGGGGCGAAGCGGCTCTGAGAAGAAGAGGGGCGGGACCTGGAGGAGGAGCAGCTGGAGTAGCTCTTATTGGCCACGTCCACAGAAAGCAGGGGAACAGAGGGCGTGCTGATTGGACAAAAGGTGGCACGGGGGTGGGACCAGCTGGCCTGGGCAGGCGGGGCTAAGCCAGAGCCGGAGGAGGACGAGGAAGAAGAAATGGGAGCGTTGGATGAAGAGGAGGAGTTAGCAGGAGGAAGAGGAGGAGGAGGAGGAGATGTCGTCATCTCGGAGGATGCAGAGGTGACGGGGGTCACGCAGTCACTGCCCCAGGTGCAGGGGTAGCAGTAGAGGGAGTAGGAGTCCGGAGACGGAGAACAGCTGGTACTGCGGGGAGCAGGGGTGCTGGGTGGGGGGGGGTTAGAGAGACAGATAGAAGTGGAGAGAGAGAGAAGGAGACAGTCATTTAAGGCATTGTCACCCGTTTACATGATGCAAGGAGCAGGGGTGCTGGGTGGTGGGGGGTGGTGGAGAGACAGAGAGTAGGGGAGAGATAAGAGAAGGAGATTTAACATCAAGACATTATTGTCACCAGTTTACATGATGTGTTAAGACCAACAAAGTCATACTGAGCAAGTCAGGATCTGTGTTTGTGTGTGTGTTGGCCTGTGTCCAGGCTGATGTCATGAAAAAACATATAGCGTATACAATACGTATTCTCGTGATGCTGTGTTGCTGTATCTGTGGCTGTGTTTGTGCATCTGTTAACCCATTGATGCTGGATGTTGCCTTGCGCAACATTGGCCCTGGCGCCTGGAACTGCATTACGCAACATTCAGGCTCATGAGACTTGAGACAGCTTTATTAAAAATCTTGATGAATGAACACATTCTAATGAAAGACAAGGGTCTTGGCGTTTAAATGCAACTTATTACATGTTTTTATGTGCTTCAGAGGCTGAGATATTTAGGTTTTTATAGGCTGTGGGGCAGCTTTCCTTAAAAAGGGCCTCAGGCATTCAGCACCCTTTTTTGCAGGTGGTGTCTTAGGCGTCAATGGGTTAAGAGTGTGCCAGTGTGTGCATCTGTTAAGAGTGTGCCAGTGTGTGCCTCTTACTTTTCCTGTAGTCCGGAGGAGTAGTAGGACAGGTTTGGGCTGAGGGTGTGTGAGGTTGTGTGCTTGGGGAACCTGGGGGGCACGGGGGGGCTGGGTAGGGGTCCTTTAGCGCAGCGAGGAGGAACAGGCGGAGCATTCAGGAACCGGCACTCCTCCCTCACCTGTGGAGAGCAGAGAAAGAGGAGACGGCAAGTTAAAATGAGTAAAATGAGCAATTACGTGTGTGTGAGTGTGAGAGAGGGAGAGAGAGGTTAAAGTGAGCACCAGTTGCTGGAACCAGCGCATCATTGCCCATGTTGGAAGGGTTACTTTTAAAAGATTTACAGACCTTTATGCCTCATCTTTTGTTTGTAATTTATAATCCATGTAACATAATCTGAATATTTTGTATTAATTGATATACTGTATTTCCATTGCTTTATATAGACAGTTTGCATTGAACTGGCAGATTTCGCCCACCCCTTTTGTGTAGTTCTACCAGAATGTCTAAGAGCAATGCACTTTTGCCCATGCACTGCTGCCGCTACCATTTGACTGACGGCATCAACATTTACATGACATAGCCTACTGTACATGTATAATAGCCGTTCTGATTGGGTTTCTGACAATGACCAAATGTGAATGGTCTGGAATGACCAAAAATTAGAGGAAAGCATTACCTAGTAGGCCTAATCCATTATTTTAACAAGGCATTAAAATAGTAAACGTAATGGAATATAGGCCTATTTACCAGAATATTACAATTGCTACCAGCACTCGTGATTTTGTACTCTAATTGCTGTAATCTGGGTACATGTAATTAGCCTGGTCCTGACCATCCCATAATACTACCATTTCATTTTGTATTCATGGTCTGGAGGTTGTTTGATCTGACGCGATAGCAGGAAGCGGGAAGAATTTTTTCTGAAAAATCAGGGTAAGTTGTTGAACAAACATGTCTGACCGTATCTTTGGCGATGTAGAACCATTTAACAGGCACATCTGACAGAACATCCTACCGTAGGATAAAATTACAATGTAAGACCGTTTGTCAGAACACCGGCCAAATTCTGCCGCTCAACATCGCTCCACAGAGAACAGGTACCAGACGTAGTGCGGAGCCAAGTCTTTTGGCGGAAGTATGTAGGATGGTGTGCAAGGCTAACATGTAATAAGCTACTCCACCCTTAAAACTGGGCAGTCATGGGTAAGCGGTTTGGGGCGTATCTCAAACTTGTATCGTATAGTAGTTTTTCCTCACCCCTGATGCCACCAGGGGCCGCACCTGAGCGCCCAATCTCTGTGTGACTATCTATGACTTATGATAGGCCCAGCCACTATGGACCTTACGCATCTAAGAATCCTGGTCCTAACCTACGTTGACCTTATGACTCTACAATCTCTGTCTATCTCTTCTTCCTCTGCCTTCCTGCTATTTCTGCCTCTCCTCTATACCTCTCCTTTTAAATCCATCTCTAACAATGGTTTTTTTTTCCATTTGTTAAGCACTTTGAGTTGCATGCCTTGTATGACACAGTGCTATACAAATACAATTATTATTATTATTATTATTAAAAGGATGCCGGTTCGACTGGTGGGAGGAGTAATTAACAAGTGCTCTCCCCCATTCATGATTGAGCAGGGGACTCACTAGTTCGACGCCCTTTCGGTACTTACCGCTTGCGTCATACGACCCTAAACCTAACCCGAATCCTAACCTTAACCCTAAACCTAACCCTAACCTTAACCCTAACCCTAACCTTAACCCTAAACCTAACCCTAACCCTAACCTTAAATCGCTTGTTTGAAATGTTTGATTACCATGTGAAGTCACGAGAGGGCGTCAAACTAGTGGGACCCGTTTGAGCAGGCGCGCGGGAAGTGGGGGTGCTGCTGGTGCCGCAGCACCCCCTGGTTGAGGAGCTTCAAATCTGATGCAACGGCTTTTTGGTTTAAAAATAATTAATTTGTTTTTTCTTTTTTTCATCTATTTGTTTTCAGTTTTGCTCATATAATATATTGTGGGGTGGCAGAGTAGCAAAAATGTTGCAAAACAGAATTTCGTCTTTTTTTACAAAGCTTCCCCAATCCCAAACTGTCACTGAATTTCGCCTCTCTTTGCCTCACTCGTTTCGCCTCCTATGTGTCCCTACCGTTAGATCATCAGTCATCCACAGCCCAACACTAAAAGATCCGATAGGGGATCATGTACGTACCGCTGGTCAAAATGTCTCCCCCATTCATGATTGAGTGTTTATCAACCTGATTGGGGGGATATCCACCAGTGCTTGTGTCTTGTTTTCAGTGGTGTAGTGGGGATTTTTAAAGTGGGGGTACGCGGTCTGTGACGCCATCAATTTATTAGGCAACTTGTGTCAAACAACCCTACAATACTGCAGTGTGCTTATTCTAACCTTTTTGTATTTAAATATGGACAGAAGGTTTTTTTTTTTAAATCCCAACCACGCCCACTACACCCCTGCTTATTTTTTGCCACTCTAGCAAAACAAAAACAAAAAAAAATATTTCGTCTGATACTACTTGTTGACATGGCCCAAATACACTGATTTGTAAAACAGCATAGTGTGCCTAGTACAGTATATTATACACACTCAAGATAATAGTCATGTAGAAATATATCATCCCACTGTGGCTGTATTTGTGGTGTGTGTGTGTGTGTGTGTGTGTGTGTGTGTGTGTGTGCGTGCGTGCATGCAGCAGTGAGATATGTTCCGGTAAGTGAGTGCGAGTGCATGGTCAGTGGGACTTAAAAAGCAGCATTATATCAATAATTCAGTCGTCTCCACCTCCTTTGCAAGTCTTAGTCGGCCACACACACACACACACACATATACACAAACACATGCTCAATCTGTGTCTGGCATCTGTATGGATACATGTATTGGTGTGTGTGTGTGTGTGTGTGTGTATTCATGAGCTGCTACCAGATCAGTGCTGCATGCATGGAGGCATCCCCATGTGCAGTTTGAGGATCCAAGAGATTAAAAGTGTTGATGTTTGGGTATGCCTCTGTTGAACTGAGAACTTTACTGTTATGTATGTACGTATGTTTGGGTGTGTCTCTGTGCAATGCAGTGGCGTGCACTAGGGCTGCACAATTAATCGAAAATAATCGAAAATCGTGATAAAATCATGAAATCGAAGTCGTGATTTCAATCGAGATTTAATCGTGGCAATAGTGACCTACCTTTGGGAGCGTCCGTGAAGCCAGAACATACTGACAGGCTGGTGTTTCTGGCCAGAAATCTGTCCACCTATGTTTCATGCTATTGCCTTTACATAATTATTATAATTCATTTTATTTTGCTCATCCCGTATACAATTCATTCTTTGTAATATTTCATCTTGTTATAATTTTCAAAAAAATCTGCAAAAAATCAAATCTTGATTAATAATCGCGATTACGATTTTGACCGAAATAATTGTGATAATGATTTTTTTCCATAATCGTGCAGCCCTAGCGTGCACAGACATTTTGAGGGGCAAGTGCTGAAGGGGTGGTGTTGGGAGCATGTGAAACTTCCGACTGCCTAACTAGGCTATAGAGGCTATATATTGCTGTATATCGGGCATTATTGTATTAATGTATTATTAGTAGATTACCGTGTCAACATGTGGACCACAGTACATTGTGACAAAAAAAGGACTTTCAAAAAGGGCATTGTTGTCCAGTAGGGCAAAGGGGCAGGTGCTGTACTGTAGCACCACTATCCCTATCTGTGCATCCCTATCTGTGCACACCTATGCCTCTATGTGTCTGTCTATCCAAACAATTAACATTTCTCACACAACAATCAAACCTACCCAAAACCTTGAGCTAGAAAATGATTGAACATAAGTATAAAATGCACACACAGCCACACATGCACACAAACATACTGAAGGCAAACCCACGCACACATGTAATCCATGCTTCTGCAAGTGCATCATGGGTAAGCAGTTTGCACTCACCGCCTCTGACTTTGGAGGCACGGGCGGTGGGGAGGGCACTCGGCCCGCCTCCATGGTCACCATGGTGACGTGGGCGGGGCCTTCCAGAGACGAAGAAGAGGAGTGGAAGGAGATGAGGTTCCGCTCCAGCTTAGTCCCGCCCACACCGCCGTCCACTGGGCCCACCGGTTGGCCCTCGTGGCCTCCGCTCTGATTGGTCCACAGCTCCTCGTAGGGGATCTCCTGCGGCTCCTCCACGGGCCAATCAGGCGTGACGTACTCGCGCTCCTCCTCCTCCACGTCCGTGTCTGTGTGCGTGGCGGTGGTGGGCGTGTTCTGAGTGGTTGGCGTGGAGACGACGGACGTGGCGTCGCCCAGCGAGTCGCGGCAGCCGTGCGTGAGTGCAAGCGAGTGTGTGGACGCCTGCGTGGGCAACGCCATCACGCCCCCACCACCACCTACTCCCCCGGTGATGCCTCCCCCTCCTCCTCCTCCTCCTCCTCCGCCTCCGCCGTACACACACAGCGACAGCCTCTGCAGTGAGCGACCCAGCTCTCCGCTACCGCCCGGCGGCACGCACACCCGGATCCGGTGCGGGCTCACACACTCCTCGCCCAGGTCTTGGCGCGCCTCCCTCACGGCTCGCGAGTAGCTGTCGGGGTCGAAGGTCGCCTGGCAGCGCAGCGCGCTCTGCAGAGCCACCTGTTGGCACGGCCATACGATTTAGACCAGTTGTTCTCAAACTGGGGGTCGAGACCCCCTAGGTACTGAAGGTGAGTGGCGGACAAAAGGGACATTGCATAAAAACGGGAAATCCACAGGTTAACAGCTGACATAATTCCATAATTTGGTTAGTAACTGTATTGACGGTTTGACTGTATTGTATGGTTAACAGGTGTATTTGCTGTGCTGTGGATTTCTAGCAATATTAGCAGACAAACTATTGGAAAATCTAGTCCCCTACGACAGTGGTTCTTAACCTGGGGTGCGGGCACCCCCTGGGGGTCCGCCAGAGATTTCAGGGGGTGCACGGAATTTAGTTTGTGTTGAGGTTGTGACCAAAACTCAGCTTGTGAACATTATAATTACTCCAAATCAGAACCAAACTAATGCATGGTCCCCATGTAAAGGCATTATAATATTGTTTAGTGTCTTAAGCAAGAGTCATTGCAATTAATCACATAAAATCATTTTTAGTACCTATACAAGTGTAGAAGTTTGGGGTGGGGGTGCACGGCTTGTCTTTGGCACAGGTAAGGGGGTGCATTAAGAAAAAAAGGTTAAGAACCACTCCCCTACGACACCTACAAACCCCAACTCCGATGAAGTTGGGACGTTTGGTAAACAGTGAATAAAATCAAAATGCTATCATTTTCAAAACATTCAATCTATTCATTAGATGGAGAATAGTGAAAAGACAACATATTAAGTGTTAAAACCGAGAAAAAATATTGTTTTGGGGGCCATATGTACTCATTTCTAATTTGATAAATCCAACACGTCTCAAAAGAGTTGGGACGGGGACAATAAATGGCAGCAAATGTCGAGGAAGACTAAAAACAAAACAAAAGACAACACTTAACAGTTAAATACATTAAGCGATTGATGAATTTATATAAAAAACAGTGTTAATTCCTATCTTGGACATGATTTCACCAGCTTAAATGGTGGGTGTATTCCTTGTCATGTTTTGCAATGTTTTCCTTTCTGTAGTGCTTACACAGTGTGACAGTTCTTGACCAAAAGCCCACCATTTTATCACCTGCTGGTCCTTGATGATGGTGCCAAACTGTTAAAACATAGTACAGAATGCAATTTGACCTTACTATGTGGCAGTAAACGAAGATCTCCCTTCAAAATATAATGCATGAGTGGCTTTTCTTGCTGTTTAAAACCCATTTATACCATTCAGCACTGTATTTAACTCTACAGATGAGTGAGAACATCTTAACCAATGCACTACTGCACCCGCATGCCATCATGGAGGCTGACTTTTGCAGCTAGCACTAACACAAGTTGGATGGTCCATTTTCACTGTAGCACAGGATGTGCAATGCTCTATTATTGTCAAAAAGAATGGACTTCTACAACTTCTGCCGACTTCTGTAAGCAAAGGACAGTTTCCCATGTCTTCTGGGTCTATTTCAAGTGAGCTCAGGTGCTTAGGAGAATGTTACACCCCTGTATCATTTGCACGCATTAAGCATTCTTAATATGGTCAATTTTCAATAGCTCTAATTCCTGGAGTGCTAGAGTGAGACTACAGCCAATATATATTTCATGATGTCATGAACCTATACAATGATTTTAGTAACAAAAATATGTCTTATATACACTCAATCGTGGTAAATCAAAGGTAATTCAAAAATGTATGTAATAACTATGGTAATTATTCCCTTTGCATCTTTAATTCTGAGTGACTCAGCCTCTCTGTGATGATCTTATACCTGGACACCTATATTGTCCGTCAGTACAATTCATTTTGAAATGTTCTTCTTAGTTGTTTTATCTTATTTGGATGTTTACTAAATTTCATTGATCCCCGTCCCAACTTATTTGAGACTTGTTGGATTTATCAAATTAGAAATGAGTACATATGTCCCCCAAAGCAATATTTTTTCTCGGTTTTAACACTTAATATGTTGTCTTTTCACTATTCTCCATCTAATGAATAGATTGAATGTTTTGAAAATGATAGCATTTTGATTTTATTCACTGTTTACCAAACGTCCCAACTTCACCGGAGTTGGGGTTTGTAAAACATGTAAATACAGCGCCACCTGTTGGTAGAGCGGGTCACCGCGCAGCAGCCCCTCCGGCAGCCGGAAGCGTGGCATGTCGGCCAGCAGCAGGAAGTGAGAGGGCGTCACTTCCTCCTTGCGCAGCACGCAGCACAGCACCACCGTCTTGCTGATGATGCTCAGCAGCTTTGGGGAGGCAAAAAGTCACCATTTGCCAAAATAAACAACACTTTCATTACATGCACGCAGCACCGCACTACGGCACACAAAAGGAATAAAAATGTACGTTTCTCCCACAATACAAACAAATCTTATACAACAAATAACAAATATTACAAATAAATAGTAGGCCTGTTATTATACAGTCTGTAATGGATAATAATAATACATTATAATGTATGGTATCCTCCGTGTTCCTGTCCTTCACTTTCTGGTGCGTCTTGTGAATGCTCCAATAACTCCTTCCAGTGTTGCCAGATTTGTCTGATCAAAACCCACCCAAAAGGTTCTCAAAAACCGCCAAAATGCGCTAAATTCCGCCCAATTTCAACAAATTGCATTGGTTTCTATGGGTACAAACCGGGTGAAAAAAACGCCAAATGGCCAATTTTTCCGTTATTTACCCGCAGACGGCCATCCCAAGTAGCCCAATTGGGCGGGCAACCGCCCAATCTGGCAACACTGACTCCTTCCTACACTATATAAAATTATTAATAATAACAAGAACAGTAATAATAATAGTGATGATGAGGATGCTAAAGCGCTCTGACCTTGTAGCGCTGGCCTTCGCGGATGGCGTGGACGTCGTAGGAGTTGCGCGGCGGGCGCGCAGGCACCGAGACGTTGACGGGCAACCGCACGCGCTCGATGATGGCGCGCACCGTGTGCTCCCCTTCCTGCATCTGCAACTCCTGCGGGGAGCGCGTGCAGAAGCGGCCCTTGCACTGGAACGGCAGGCTGAGGCTCTCGTTGGTGCGGTGGTTCATGCAGATCAGGCAGGGCATCTTGGTGCGCGCCGGGCGGCCCAGCGCTCCGGCTTTGCCCAGGCGGCGCAGCAGGGCGCCCAGCCGAGAGCGCTCTCCCCTGGGGCCGGAGATGCCTGACGACGAGCCATTGCTGCTCCCACTGCCTCCTCCACCTAGGCCTGCATGGCACAAAAAAAATACATTACCATCGTGAACAGAGTTGGCAAATCAAATTGATTCTTTTTATTTTTCCAATAATCGAGTCTGATTTTTTTCCAAGCCCAAGTTTTTGCATGCAAGCCCAAGTGGGGGGCTTATCGTGCTGATTTTTTTAAATCTCCTATCCCATCCAGCTTATTTCCCATGCAAATCAACTGTGCAACCAGTCCTTCTTGCAACTTTGTAATATCATACTACTACGTAGTGTTGTAATTACATCTGTCATCTACTTCTCTAAGTATTACAACTCTGGTATTGCGAGGCCCTTCTGCACTGTACCTGTAGCCTGCTTATCATCTACGTTCAAATCTCTTCAAGACTTGGTCTGACCAAGAGCATAACAATTAACATTTCCCAAACTGCACGGTTGACCCGTCTCCCTTGGTCTGCATTTGGTTGGAGGTGAAGACAAAGTGGGAGGAGTTCCCGTATTTGCGGTAACTCAGAAAGTACTTGCATTGACTCTTGACCTGACTGGTAGCAACGCTGAAGCCAGAGAGAGTAGAGAGAGAGAGATTCCATTGGCCCATTGTTCCCGGGTTCTACTATTGCAAGGGGGAGGGATGGGGGGGGGGGGGGGAATCCTCCTTTAGGCAGACCAAAGGACTGTTCTATTCATTAGGCGAATACGACTTCGTTGCTGTCGATCAACATTGACAAAGCACGTGAGCGAGAACTTGTTGTCACGATGTGGGTGTTATTAAATACAGCGCATTAAAAGTCGTCCACAAATATGAACGAGACGATGAGCTCGCACCGGTTTGCTCTACTAACACACCACGTGTAAGGAGTGGGGGGACAGGCAGTGAGGAGGAGCTGAAGTGGGGACCTGCGCAAACTTGTGTAGAGGTGTGAGACAAGACCCATATACACACGTGAGTGAGTTGTTGACCAACCAGTTCATGGGCGCGTGACATGGGGCAGACCGCAGACGAGCGTTGAAGGGGATAAGCAACTGCAGAGGTTGCAAGATCTGACTGCAGTCGCATTCATCCCGCGATAGTTTGACACCATGTGACATGTCACCTCGTCGACGCAACATCGACGAAATTTCGAAGTTTGACAGGAAATCTAACCGTCATGCAGCATTTTCATCCAGGGTGCATTGCTGTCAAAATGCGCATGCATGCGTTGACGACAAGTCTTTCGCGCCTAGTGTAGGAGTATTATGACACGCCCCTTTAGGCAGACCGTAACCTGGTCATGTTAGGTGCCCATAGCAACCTATAACATTGGCATATCTCTGTATACTTAAAGAATCTCTGCTGAAGCTGTTGCGTCACTAGGAGGGTGCGGCCTGGCTACTGTACCTGGGCCTCCCCCTCCCTGGACACACAGCAGCTCAGCCTGGCCCATCAGAGACAGCTCGTCTCCCGCCTGCAGCGTGAAGTTGTACACCTCACTGTCCTCGCTGAACTCACCCGACACCACCTGCAGGATAGATACAGGCAGGGACAGACACGCATGCGGACGTACACACACACGCACATAGATACACACATACGCACGAAGATACACACACACGCACGCAGATACAGAAGCACACACACAGTTACACAGACACACACACAGATACACACACACATTACAAAGATACACACAAACATTATAAGGTTACATATTTAGTCATATATTGCACTTTGTGGCACTTGCACACCAACACTGTGATGAAGCCAAAAGGCTACATGATCCAGTGTATGGATCTGTCTTGTGCATCTGAGAGGGTGCGGTCTGGGCGTGAGTGATGAGCATGAACCTCATGACCCCTGTTGTGTATGCACTGCAGCAAGCACACTGTGCTGCTTTTAAACAATAACACACACACACACACTCTGTACACACTATCTCTCACACACTTTTAAACATTAACACACACACTCTCTGTACACGCTCTATCTCCACCTCCCTATGAAAACAAGCATGCAAATACAGACACAAACAGGCAGATGTTAACTTACAAAACACTCATGGAAACACATAGAGTATCAATAACATACAGTATAGATACACCAGAATGAATTGAAATGAATACATGTTGTCTAGCTAATAAGGTTGCCGCCGGTATTTAGCGCTTTCAGCCCCTTGGGTGAGTTGTCTGCACTGTTCCCACCTACATTTTGATGTTTGCTGGTGTCTTCATTCTTTGGCTAATTTGTTTTTTTTGTGTCAAGCTGCTTTAGAATGGCTTGCTATAGGCATGCTCAATCCTGTTCTTATAACCATCCTAAACATTAATTTAAAAAAATATGCAGCTCATCAATAAGTATTCCATCACTTTTTGTAGCAAAAAAATGGCTCCTGCCGTGTTTTATTTAGCATTCTGTACAAATTGAAAAAGACAAATGAGGTTTATAAAATGCAATATATAACATAATAAGCCATGTTTTGCTACAAAACCTGCTGAGGCAAAATCTAAATTAGCCAAATCACAGAGACGGCAGCAAACAACACATTTTCTGTGGGATGCACAAAATTCCAGATTTATCCACTAAGTTCTGGTCATGAGGCTGTACTTTGCTAAAACCATGGAGAAGTGACTTTTGAGTGACAAAACTGGAAAGACAGAAAATAAAGAATGGAGTACACCGAGAGAGAGAGAGAGAGAGAGGGAGGGGAGAGAAAGGGAGAGGAGAGATTGCAGTGCAGAGAGAAAGAGAGAGTTTGCAGTGCACAGAGAGAGGGATGAAGCCGGACAGACAGAGGGCGAGAGAGAGCAGTGTAACAGAGTGGAAAAGATGCAGAGACAAGAGGGAGAAAGGAAGAGAGACGTTCCCCCTGGAGACCAGTGAGCTGTGGAATTTGGCGTTGGTTCTTTCTCTCTCCTCAATTGCAGTGAGCGGTCAAACACCTTTTCCTTTTCACTATCTTAACACAGTGATTCCCAACCAGGGGTACACGAGCACATCGCAGGGGGTGGTTGGAAAGAAAATATAATAATAAGTACTTGTATATGGAGGATAGGGGTCTATGGAGGAGGTATGCAAACTAAAAAAGGTTGGGAAACACATAACGCATCTCAAGCCCCCACCCCCACCGACATTGAGAGGTGAGCTGAAATGAGACTCCCTTCCAATATTCTGTTCCTCATTAATCTCTGCTACAGCTCCCCTGTTCACTGTACACACACAGACAGACGTGTGTGTTAATGCTTAAGGCACCTTTTAAAGCCAAGAAGAATATGCCTGGTTATATCTACGTAGACCTATGTATTGATATACAGTAGGAATTGTCCATATTAATATACAGTATGCATTTATTATCTCAGTTATTATTGAGTGACTGACTGGTGCTCATTGAGCGTTTGATGCTATTGATTTGGCTCTTCTATTTTTGCAGAGGGGGAGGGATGGAGAGAGAGTTAGAGAGAGAGAGGGAGAGAGAGAGTGGGGAGAGTCTGAGTCTAGGCACAGCCAGGCAAGTTCTACTCTGAGGATTATGATGTGAACGGAGCAAGAATGGCCGAAGCGTGTCTGTCAGTGCGTTACAATATGCAGCCTTGCCTCCTCCACTTGTGCTTGTCCCCCCGTACCAGGAAGTAATATGTCATGATGACATGACTGACAACAGCAATATATTGCAATATCTTGCAAAAGCTCAATTGTAAACTCTTTTTCTCATTTGCAATTGAGATGGTGAATGAAAAACAGTCCCTCAAAAGTTGTTGTGGCTAGGCTGACAGCTGGGAAACGTAATCGTTTTCTCCACGGAGGAGGGGCCAGGAGGCGGGGCGAGGAAACAAGCACAAGTGGAGGAGGCAAGGCCGCATATTGTAACGCACTCTGTGTGTGTGTGTGTGTGTGTGTGTGTGTGCGGCATGCATGCATGTGTGTGCGCCCGACCGTAAGAAAAAGAGAGTGAAAGAACTATACCTTGACGCTAAAGGTGATGTTCTCCATCACGAACACTCTATCAGGGAAGGTTCCGGCGATCTCCTCCACGCTGGCAAAGTACTGGACCGGCTCACGCACATCACGATCCTGATCCAGTAGCTTGAACTTGCCTGTAGGAGAGAAGGGATGGAGAGATGGAGAGAGAGAGAGAAATGGGGGGGGGGGGAGATGGAGGGAGAGACAGAAATGAGGGGGGGGAGGGGGGTTAAGAGATGGAGGGAGAGACAGAAATGAGGGGGGGGAGGGGGGTTAAGAGATGAAGGGAGGAAAAGAGGGGGCTGTAAAGAGATGGAGAGAGAGACAGAAAGGAGTGTAGGGGGGTAAAGAGATGGAGAGGAAGAGAGAGGCGGGGCCGGTAGGATAACAGAAGTGAGTGTGTGGGTGGGGGGGGTAAAGAGAGGGAGGGAGAGACAGAGAGAGACGTAGGATAAGTGAGATGGAGGGGTAAAGAGATGGAGAGAGAGAAGAAGAAGAGGGGGGACAACAAGCAGCAACACATATGATTGATGCATAGATAAAACCAGGGGAGTTAAGAAAAGCAAGAAATGTCTTACTCGCTTGCCTTGTGTGTGTGTGTGTGTCTGTCTGTGGTGGGGAGTTTTGCATGTTGTTTGAGTGTGTGTGTGTGTGTGTGAATGTCAGAGGAGAGACTTGTTGAACATCCCCCCTTGTGCAGCGTTGGTTTGCAGACAAGCATTCTTCCTAAATTCTATGGAAACACACAATAACTACATAGACAAGGCCATCATCGTGCCTGCTCTGAAAGCTACCACCCCCCAACAAACTGACATTCTCTCTCTCTCTCTCTCTCTCTCTCTCTCTCTCTCTCTCTCTCTCTCTCTCCAAGAGAAGCCCTCTGGTGTTCCCAAGCAACCTCTCTGTGCTCCCCTGCCCCCCCACAGCTAAGGTTTGTGTTTCGGGAGTCACGGTCACCCGCCCCACATAGCCTGCTGCTTGCATGGAGCTGGCAGAGAAGGATGGCTGTGTGTGTGTGTGTGTGTGAGTCTGTGAATGAGAGGGTGAAGAGGTGGGAGCTATGTGTGTGTGTGTGTGTGAGAGAGAGAGTGTGTGAATGAAAGGTTGTTTTGGTGGGAGCGGTGGTATTAACTTTTTTTTACAGGGTCAATCATGTGGTCCGCCAGACAGACAGAAATGTAAGGTGCCCCCACACCTCATGCTCACGCACACACACACACACACACACACACACACACACACACACATACACACACACACACACACAGCTGGGAGCTGAACCATTTCAGGGGTCAGGAACTGTTTTCAAGGGCCTCTTCAAATTGTATTAAGTCCTCCAAGGGCATACTCTGAACATAAACCATTAACCCCCTGCACTTTAGGCCTATATTGAAGGCAGCACACCTTTACAACAGACCCCACCTTCAATAGGTCCCCTGAAAATATAACTTACTCAATTATATTGCTAATGTAATTTCTAAGATTCTTTTTAACACTTTTTGGGTAGCACCTTGATCACTTGTACATTATGTAAAGCAATAAATTAATTATTGCATCAGCTGCTGGTGTGTGAGTTCTACTCTTTGCTTCTCAAGATTCTTTTTAAAAAACATGGCATATTTCACGTGGAACAGCATAACATTAAAATGATATCAGAGGCCAGATA
>NC_085874.1:41821870-41826870 GCF_034702125.1 Engraulis encrasicolus | reverse complement strand
GAAAAAACACCCACCCACCCAAAGACCCCTTTTTTAACCCACAGATGATGATTGTATGTAAGCTGCCCAATTGCATAGGAAACCGCCGAATCTGGCAACACCGTCTGATAGTCTGAAGAAAGAAAGCTCAGTTATTTTAATCTACCCACCCATCACACATGCACACATACACACACACACACACACACTACTTTCACTGAAGAGAAAAAAAAACGGAGAAAAGTGAGATTCGGCCTGAAAAGTAGCCTACGCTGCTCCCCCGCACTCAGAGGAACCGGCCATTGTAACAAATCTGGAAATGTTATTACTGTAGACTCAGACTGTAGCTCCTTCCAAATAAGACACTTAATTTGGTCAGACTTTGCCACAGGGAGGGCCGCAATCTACAGTGCAGACTGTGGGAGAATTCCAGGGAACATACACTGGCTAATAGTCACATGAATGACATTAGATAGGTAGAACTGTCTAACCGCTAACAAATTCAAGATGGCCTCTAAAACAGGGATTCGTAACCATAGGGCTCAGAAACTTGAGGGCCGCGGAAAAGTTTCAATCTCGCACCGGAGGGCCACGTGGGCCATGCAAGATGCTGAAGACAGCGTGCGTCTTTTTAATCTAGCGCAGTTCTGCTGCTTAAATGACCACGCACCGCTGTTTTTTTTATAGTGGAAGATGCGACGTCAAAGACAAGACGGCAATACAGTGACTCAACAGTACACGAATGGAGAATGAGAAATTACCAACCGGTGTGAAGTGTAATTTGCCGACGTCTTCTCTCCTCAAGTTCAGTTACAAAATAAGCGATTGAAACGTTTCTCAAAATGATTCTGTTTACTGACAAAGCAAACTATGTTCTGGCGTCGCATCTGCACATCACTAAGTAAAACCGTCTTATATATATATATATATATATATATTATATATAGGCCTATATATGATGTGGTCATGGGCAATATTAGATGGGCCCCGAGCCACTCTGCACCGAAAAAAATGGGCCTCAACGTCAAAAAGGTTAAGAATCCCTGCTCTAAAACACTGCAGTGCCCCAGTGTCAATCAAATAAACCATGTGACATGATATAGATTCTCACATGTAATAAAGACACAACTTAAAGGCATGCTATTCTTTTTATATATTTTATAATGTATTTTTAGGGAGTTTTTCATGTCTTTATTTGATAGCGATAGTGAAACGTTGACAGGAAACACGTGGGAGAGAGAGACTGGGCAGGGTTGGGAAATGATCCCGCCCCGGCCATACTCGCACCTGGGTCCACAACATCATGGGCATGCAGGCCCAAATGTGAAGGGCTTAAGGCGTGCTATTCTATACCTGTTGCTGCCTCCAAAACATTTCAGATTGGCCTAAATTTAATGGTTAGTTACCCTTTAAGTTTTTTTAAATTTACTGGTAAGTTACCCTTTAAGTGTTTTCAGGCAACCATGAATGACGCTTTGGCCCACCAATCTTGGTTGCCATGGCAAATGGAATGTACCCTAATCCAAATTGGCGTCATTAACCCTTTACTTTGTTCTCCTCCAGAAGCTAGGCCTACAAGACACCCTAGCCTGATTATCATCGACTTTCAAGTCTCTTCGAGACTTGGTCTGACCAAGAGCATAACAATTAACATTTCCCAAACAGCATTTCCCAAATGGCCTCCTTTGGTTTGCTAATGATTGTTTGCTTCCCAACAAAGTGGGAGGAGTTCCCGTATTTGAGGGAACTCAGAAAGTATTTGTCTCTCAGAAAGTACTTGACTCTTGACCTGACTGGTAGCAACGCTGAAGCTGTTGCCTCACTAGGAGGGCACAGCCTGGCTACATCAGCCCTACCAAGACAAGGGCAGTAACTATACTGTCGTAATATTTTTATTATCATATGGTTCTTATGCAGATTATTATATGTACATGTATATGTGACTGTATATAGAGTTCCAGTTGTGTTAAGCATAGTCTGTGCCTGAGTGTAAGGGCCTGTCGGTTGAGGTGTGTCCAAGCTAGTTAGCATGTGTAAAGCATCTGGCCTGGGTGGGCCAAGACCTATAAAAGACCCAACGATGCCACAGGCTAGTGTGCGTCCTACCTAGGGAGATCAGCGAGAATACTGTCTCTCGCTAGGATGTTCCCTGTTCCAAATCTGGAGCAGCCTAATAAAATCTTCAGTAAACTCACCAGATCAAGAGTGCCTGTCTGACATTAATGGAGAAAAACCCCACTATACCATCATATAACATGAGAAATTTACCTTCGAAGTTGTCATAGTCCATAAGCTTAGCCTACTATAAATTAACTTAATCGACAAAGGAGCAGTGATAACGGTTATAACTCTTGTTATTGTGACTCTTCTATGGTGCTGTGGCATGCATTTATGGCTAAGCTAATCTACAATGCAGTGGCTTTAAGTGGCTGTCAGTGATGACGCATTTATGGGCAAGTAATTAGACCTCTCTTTTAGCTAGGGATGGGCATACAGTGAAAAGTTCTTCGTCGATCGTCGGGAGAATTAATGATTAATAATCGGTTAACCATTAACATTTTTATATTAGGGCCTAAAAACAGCACACATTTAGGCCCACCATGCCCTATACTCTTGTATAACAAAAATACATCAAAAACATAATGTTTTTCTTTGAGGATTTGTTTTTATTAACAATACAAGTGTCAAGTGATTAACAAGAAAAGTTAAACCTGAAATGCGCAAACGAGGGAGGCTTCAAGTTGCGAGCCAACAACAAAGGCACATAACGGTGCAGACATCGAGGCGAGGCTATGTTGAGATGAATCACCGCCGTCTTTTACAAGGCTTGGATGCGCGGTGTTCAAGTGATACATCATGGACGTTGTCGATTAACTGTATTTGTAATTCACATTGCAGTAATTACAGTACACTTTGTCATTTTCTAACCGAAAGTAGAATGAGATTAGCCAACATTTCCAGGCAAAGGAAACATCTTTTCTAGAGCCAAATAGATTGAAATTTACCTCAAAATAGCAATGCAATTTCGTTACAAACAATATCCAACACAAAATGATCACTTACAGACTTATATTGTCCAAGGCTCAAGTGTGAAAAGATATTAAGTGTGGGAGAGATAAAGTCTGGTGGCTTTACGGCAGAAAACACTTGAAAAAACTGGCTGCAACTAACCAGGAAGTAGAGTTGTGCTTAATGCGCAGTACCGCGAGAAAGTCCACTAGGTGGCGGTATTCACCATAGGATTTACATGAGAGAAACGAAACTCAGGCATGGAATTCAATGGAAGGCAGAACAACCTACATTCAAGTTTTTGTTTTGTTTTTGTTTAACGGTTCGTCGGCGAAAATTAATTTCTTCGACTAAATGTTTAATGATCAATCATCGGTTAATCGGTTAATTATGCCCATCCCTACTTTTAGCATGACGTCTGTGGACTGTGGGAGTGGACTCTTTGTTTTGTATATCAAATTATTATTTAAACACTCTCAGTAACAGAAAACAACATCAGAAAGGACACATGTTCAAAGGTTTCAGTAGTCCTTTGTTTAATGAAATAAAATAAAATATAGCAAAAACATGTAAAATCAAAAGCAATATTGAGAATGGACTAGGGATGCAAATTATCGATTAATTCATTAATCGTTAGTTGATTCCCCTATCGATCGATTTACGATTAAATGATAAGCGGCATTTTCCCCATGAAATCTCAATGTTTCTCCAACATAAAACTACTACATCTAAAAATCACAATTAAAAATTTAGATAAAAACCTACATTTAAAGTAATTCTATTTAAATTCTTTAATTCAAAGGTGATTTAAATATTCCCACTATTCAAACCTCTCTTCACACACACTCTTCATATGCCCATTTCACCAAGGTCTGTTGTCAGTTGAATAGGCGATTAATTGTGATTAATGTTTTTTCAATCGATTAATGCATTGAACTATTAAAGTCGATTGATCGATTAATCGTTTGCATCCCTAGAATGGACTCATTATATAATCCATCATCACCTCTTTAAGACACCAGTACTTCCTCAAGACTTCTGTTTTCCATATGCCACACAACTGCCTCTGTGTCAAATAACTAAACAGCACCAGCCACAAAGTACACTAGCAAACAGGTCAAGTTAATTTTCAGGTTGAAAAAAACAACAAGACAAAAGCGAGTATATCAGCTATTAGGCCTCCCTCTGATAGGCTCAATTACTAGTGTTTACTGTAAGTATATTACTTATGCTATTATTTTTAGAATACTAATATACAGGGATCTAAATTAACACTAGCCAACCAGACTAGATTACCAGCCAAACACACACTCACTAATGGGTAAAAGTGGATGGTAGGTTGGTCTTTTCTATCAGCAAAACTGAATTTCACCAGCATTGTCCGGTTGGCTGGTATCAATTTAGATCCCTGTATATTAGTATTCTAAAAATAATAGCACAAGTAATATACGTAAATACTAATAATTGAACGTGTCAGAGGGAGGCCTTACAGCTGATGAATCACCAGTTCTGCTTTCAATCAGCTTCCCTCAGCATCACTGACTGAACACAGACACTGCACTTGCCCTCATCTAGTCCAGTGTTTCTCAAACTTTTTCAGACCGAGGACCACTTGGTCTACCCAAAAATGTTCAGGGACCACTTGTCAACAGAACTGTTGAGGGGTGCTAATTTGACACAGCTTATGTCAATGCAGATCACTTAACATACTTCTTTAATTCACATTACAAGCCTGTCTTATTGTGGTGAAAATAAGACTTCAGCAAAGTTTAGGTTTGCAATTATGTTACAAATACAGCTTACTGCTAGCTTATCTTGGAAAAAGAAGAAAATCCAGTTGCGAACAACCTGAGCTCTGTCACGAAACCACCAGTGGTCCCCGGACCACACTTGGAGAATCACTGACCTAGTCTAACTGTCTTCATCTGCTCTCCCCATCACTTATGAGGCAAAGGGAAAAGACACAAATGGCCATCTGCCCACAGTGAAGAGAAGCGGATGTCCTCTGAGAT
>NC_085874.1:41801870-41819370 GCF_034702125.1 Engraulis encrasicolus | reverse complement strand
ACACCCCGGCCGCTGTCATCCACCTCAAAATGATTGACTTGCAAATGTATTATGATATGAGGCAGAACTTTGTGATATTTCGTAATTACGTCACTGGTCCGGTGTTCTGTAAAATCCTACTACATGTAATATAATCCTACAAAGCCCCATTGGGCATGCGCAGACCATGAAATGTCACGAAATGTCAACACCAGACTGTGCAGTATTAGCGGAGAACAGATTAATAGAGTAGCCTACTTTCATTTACAATTTACACTACAGGTGTGTGTTTATTGTCTTTATTTGTGTATGTGTGTCTTAGAAATTGAAGTTTGACCCCGGCAACTTAGCTAACTTACTCGTTATGCTAGCGGTTTTGCTAAGATTTAATGAGAAGCCAGGTTTTTGGTAGTACTTGTATCCATAACCTTGCGATTTTATTTTCATATCTTTCATCTTGTAAATCTAACACCCTATTTGGTGTCACTGTTTTGTATTTCACTGTAAACAATATTACGTAGGAAAATATTACAATGGAGGAAAATCTGTCAGAACACCGGCCCACTTGAGATCAAATAGCTCTGTATCTGGCCCCTGAACCGAAATGAGTTTGACATCGCTGGAGTAGCCTCTTCGTGCAGATGGGGTCACCGGAGGGCCTATTCACGATTTGCTGAAAATACTCAACTACATCATAACAACATAGCTATGAAATTACCGAGAGTTTTAAGAAACAGACATAGTCCTTACAATTTTGGTGACAGTAAAGTTATAACAAAGTTAACATAGGCTCTGCGCTAAGGGGCTAAGTAATACAACTCTGATATTGTATTGCGAGCCCCCACTGTACTGTTCCTGTGCTCTGCACGGTTAAGTAGGCCTACACCACTGCATGGCTTACTACATAGTTGTTACACATGTTATTGCAGTGAGCCCTTGAAACAAAGTGTTTCCGAAAAGGAGAACCCCCAAATTTGATCCAACCAGTTCGGGATCAGCTGATCGTAAGACAGGTACAGCAGTCGAAAGCTACAGTAGAGCTACTCTGTGAGGTCGTCTCCTGTGTGTTTTCCTTTACTTTTACTTTGGACTCTAGTCTTGCAGCAATATACATTGTTTGACAAAACATATTAGGTAAACAGCTTTTGTTTTTTATGTGATTAACTCAATTTAGGGGATTACCTCAACTGTGTCGACACATGAATATGTGACTGCCTGTGTGGCTTTTATACAGTATAAACTCAGTCATAAGCGGTTAGTGTGTCAAGCTTGTAACTCAAAGGGTGCCGGTTTGATTCACCAGGTTGGTGGGGGGAGTAATTAACCAGTGCTCTCGCCCATCCTCCTCCATGACTGAGGCACTATGAGCATAGTACCGTCCCTTAACACTGCTCCCTTGGGGCGCAGTTTAGGGCTGCCCACTTGCACGGGTGAGGCATTAAAATGCATTGTGAACTGTGGAGTTTCCCAGGTGGGCTTTCACTTTAATATTGCCTCTGTAGTACTAATGGGAAGAGTGATGTCCACCTGCATTGCACCCTCTTTGTTTCTGACCACTGTTGACCAGACCGCAATTTTTGACGTTGAGGGCATACCTGCCATGTGACATGTTGACTATGTGGCCTAAACCTAGACCTTTCCCTTACCCTAACTGTCAGTGAAGTTAAGCTGCCAGAAGGGGCGCCTTTGAGATCCATGTTACCTTTTAACGCCAATTGTATACTGTACCTAAGACGTCAAAAATAGCTGTCTGGTGAAAGGTAGGCAGAAATTCACAAATTGGGATGATACACTGTGGGTGAAGCCACTAGAGAAATAGGGCTAAGGCACTGACTGTTGTGCCAAAGACCCAAATTCGGTTGCAGCCCATGGTCGCTTCGCGATCCTTTCCTGTCCATCTCTCCCAATGCTTTCCTGTCTCCTCTCAACACTGCCCTGTCCAATAACGAAATAGGGGCAGAAAAGCACCAGATAACCAACGAGGCAAGGGCACAGTTTGACCTGACAAGGTCATCAGAGGCTGCCCTGACTAGAGATAAAAGTTCACTCTACTCTCTGTGTGTCTGATGCCCTATGAGGCTCTATGAGGCCCTAAAATACCCTATGAGGCCCTAAAATGCCATATGAGGTCCTAAAATGCCCTATAAGGCCCTACAATGCCATATGAGGCCCTAAAATACCCTATGAGGCCCTAAAATGCCATATGAGGCCCTACAATGCCATATGAGGCCCTAAAATACCCTATGAGGCCCTAAAATGCACTATGAGGCCCTAAAATACCCAATGAGGCCCTAAAATGCCATATGAGGCCCTAAAATGCCATATGAGGCCCTAAAATACCCTATGAGGCCCTAAAATGCCATATGAGGCCCTAAAACGCCCTATGAGGCTCTATGATACCCTATGCTTAAATGTGGACAGGCTGCCCTCTCCACAGGACTCCTGGAGTTAGAGCTTTCACTCAGTGTTGTAGCCTATATCTCACACTGAAGAACAGACTGTGTGTGTTGCGTGCGTGCGTGCTTGTGTGTGTGTGTGCAGCCTGCATATGAGTGAGGGTGTCTCATCCCTTTGTATAATTGTTGTCATATCTGTTTATGCATCTGTGTGTGTGTGTGCGTGCATGTGTGTGTGTGCGTGCGTGCATGTGTGTTTGTGTGTGTGTGCGTGCGTGTGTGTGTGTGTGTGTGTGTGTGTGCATGTGTGTGTGCGCACCCACCCTGGTACTGCAGTGGGATGTCTATCTTGGGCCCGATGACGTAGTGCCCCTCCTCCAGACTGTGGGCCGTGACCGTGGTCCACTGGCGACAGGAGTGCAGCAACACCACGTCCTCTTCACACAGGCCCTCCACATGGTCCCCTATAGGGGGCAGCAGAGAGATCATTATAATATGCCACGCCCTCCATATGGGGGAGAGAGATCATTATAATATGCCACGCCCTCCTCATGGTCCCCTATAGGAGGAGAGAGATCATTATAATATGCCACGCCCTCCTCATGGTCCCCTATAGGAGAGTAGCAGTCGGCTGCAGGCTGAAGCTGGTTGGACGTCCCCAGGGACATTCCAAACGGCGGACGTCCCCAGGGACGTTCCAAACGGCGGCCATATTGATAAGGTCAAGGCTCCCGTCCAAGTTGACAGGGTTGATAGCCATATTGATAGGGTCACCACGAGCATTCACCCAGCCGAAGCAAGTAGCCGAAGCGGACAACGAACCTTGCAGACGAAATGGCGGAAAATACAATGACAGTAAGTGAGAAATGCATATACGTCCATATGCTAACATGATATTTGTCATCAATGATGTTTTTATATTTTCGAACATTGTTTTTGTGTATTGCTCGATATTGTTCGGCTGTCTCCTTGCGTTCGTTTGTTTGCTGGTGGCATGTACTTGAATGTGCTAGCCAGCCAGCCTTAGTAACAAACCGCGGTTATGCCAGCTTTAGAAGTATTTCGGCAAATGCAAATAAACACGTTAATTAACAGTTCCATCATGAACTAGCTTAGTGTATTAAAAGCTTTTTAAACCAAGAATGAGAGTGCCTTAGATGTGTTTCATTAAACACTATGGCCTAATGTATTACACCAATGTCAACGAAAGATCCGATGGACGTGGTCGTTGGTGCGTATGCACTATGTTGCTAAACGATAACACGTGACTATTTGGCACATAGTTTGATGGCTATTCTTCGAGGCCGTTTCAAAGTGAAGTGTTTGCCACGTGTTAGTTGGCTATTCTTGCACGGCAGAGTGTCTTTATCGCGTGCTACGCGGCTTTTATGCCGACGAGACTGGCCTGGCTACTGTTGGGCTGGGAGTGTTGTGTTCTAGATGGGGGGAGTTGTAAATACGGGTTGGATTGGGGGTGGGGGGGATGTCAGGGCAAATTTTCTGTTTTGTTATATTGTCCCTTTTGTTTTGAAGAAAAAACTATTTATTTTTTGTGTACAGCAAAACCTTGTTGTTTTCTTGAATGTTCTATTTAAATAATTCATAATAAATGACCATGATCTCTTACAGAATCTGTGATGATATCCTTATCTTGTTGATTTCATATAGCTGGTGCTATGGGGGAAGGGATGGCGGCCTCACCTCATAACCCGGATTAACAATTTCTTTGTTTTCAGAAACGGAGACCAATTATGTAATGTTTTAATTAATCGTGTTTTCATTTCTGTGTTAACTCAACTCTGAGCAGAGGTGTCAAAAGTAAAAGTAAAAGTACTTGTGTGGTGTACAACACTTGCACATGGTATTACATAGCTGTTACTCCATACTCCATTGTAACTAATGGGATAAATGGACTGTGTTGTTACTAAAAAACACTGAAAACCTGACAAGGACCCACCATAAACTTGATCCAACCAGTGCACAGTTAGCTGATCGTCAGACAAGTACACAGATCTACTGTTTACTCAGATAAGTTACTTGTGTAGGAAGGAAACTGTGTTTCTTTTTTTTTTTACTTTTACTTTTGACAGCTCTGACTCTGAGTCACTTAATTAGTGCAATATGAATGTTGTTTACCTCTTTCAGGTCAAGTCTGCCTGGAGATACACAAGGCCGCAGGAGAAGATACCAGGCGAAATGAAAGATGTGAATAAGTGTTTGTGATTTGATCTATTTGGATAAGGCTTTGTGATTTGGTTGCATGGCGGCCTGAAGGAGTCACGAGGCCTAAAGATGAGACACGGTTTTGCACATGGTTGAAAATATATGAAAAGTAAAGTTTTAATCTAATGTCTTTTTTTTAGGTCGAAGATGCAGAATTCGGGACATCAGAAAAACAGCTTGACGTGTTTGTGCACTTCCTTTCACCTGTAACCAAACTGTCAGTAGTGGTTGATGCATGGTGTCACTAACTTGATATATTTAATTCTAGACACATCTGGAAGTCTTAACACTGGAGGGTGGCCTGCATGATTAACATTTGTACACACATACAATCTCAATGTGGTTTTCTATAGCAGGATATGGATGCTCCAATGCAAAGTTGTGTGTTGCCGGTGGAGTGGATTGTGCTCTTGCGTGCAGGTGTGTGTTGGTGATCCAAGCAGACGAGCAAGGCATGAGCATGAGGGCCATGGGCTAGACGTAAGGAAGCAGATGGGCAAGTCAAAGGCCATGAAGAAGGAACAATGGAGACCGTGGGCGAAGAGGAGGTGGCAAGATTATCGGAGTGACCCTATCAAGGCTCAAGATTATTCAAGCAACCCAACCTGCTTATTTTGAGATTTCATGTGCTAAGATTAATAAATCATCATTATTATACAAACATTTTTCAACCTCTCCGTCTCAACTTCTTCCAAATGAACAATTTAAGTCTGCTTTATTAGTCAATGTCTTAACATGTGCTGGTCATACAAAGAAATTAATGCCTATACATGTAGGCCTATAGACGTAAGTGCAAGACTGGGCAACAGAAAACGTGCACAGAGCAGGAACCAGCTAACAGAGGATTACCAACACAATTGTAAAACAGTTAATAATTGTATGCTGCCGTTGGTATAATAGTCATGATTGTATGAACTCAGTCATTCAAGTGTTATTGTGTAATAACTTAATACACAAGGACGAGGAGACTCGGGTATAAATGTCACTTGACGTTTGCTTGGTAACTATGAACTGATTGACCCATCCCAGAATACAGACAGAAAACGCGGCCAACGTTCTAGTACACTCCGCGTAGGGAAGCCTACTAGTGCAACAATCACATATCACAACACATGTCGAGTATCCTAACGTTTTCTTGCATAAACATGTCATTATTCAGCTTGTAATACCGTGTGCAGCGTGGGACCTCGAAGTAGGCTATATTAAACAATTCGAATGTGAAATCATGCCGCTAGTAAAGTTCAAATAAAAACGAAGATAGGCCCTATCGGCCTTTTACCACACAATTTGAATATGAACATGAAAAAGAATGAAAACCAGTCTTGCACGCAGTTCGTTGAACTGCCAATAAAGTTTAGAAACAAATAAATTATTTATTGTCTTCCGGGAGCTTGAGGAATTCAAATTTAAATGAATTTTACATTAAATTTTACGGTTTAAACCTTTACGGTTACGTACGTAGCCGAATTACGGTAATATGGACGAGGCGAGTTACTTGGACGTGTGACGTAATCAGCTTGTTCGATGAACGTCCCTAGGGACGTCCAACTCACAGATGAACGTCCCTAGGGGCGTCCAACTGGCTTCGTGCCGCAGCGAACTGTACTTGCTATAGGAGGAGAGAGATCATTATAATATGCCACGCCCTCCTCACACAAGCCCTCCACATGGTCCCCTAGGGGGGAGAAAGAGAGATGGGGGGGGGGGGGGGGGCAATGCAGAGAGAGAGAGAGAGAGCGCGACCAAGAGAGAGAGAGAGAGCGGGGGAGAGGGGAGTATAAGGAGAGGGGGGGGATGAAAACTTGAACAACAGACAGAGAAAGAAAAACCCACAGATTGCACAATTCTCCGTCATTCTCTCACATGGTCATGTTTGCCATTGATTCCACATATTAGAGAAGAGTCTCACAGAGCTACAGCAGAGCTGGCCAAAATAGTAATGAAGCTGTGTTGTGACATGATGCTCTGCACATGAATTTATGGTAGGCCTATTAAAGGTTAAAGGACCAGTTCAGTCAATTTCAACATGCAGTTGTAATATTCACACTACTCTGGACTTGTCAGTACTTAAGGTTTTTTTTTCCTTCTTCAGCCTTTTCCGAGATCTTGGTCATTGTAATGGGGGCAGCGCTTTGCTTACATTTCAAAAAAACACTTTTAATTATTCCCAAAAACATCCGAAAGGTTATACAACATCAGCAGACCACTAGCAAACAGCGGTACCTTTTGGGAAAATATTTGGAGTAGGCCTATGTTCATTTAAAAAAAAAAATGTAAACAAACGCTGCCCCCATTAGAATAGCTCATATCTCGGAAAGGGCTTAGCTGAAAAATGTCGCATCACCGGGTACTGACAAGTCATGGGTGGCGTGAGCAATACAACAGCATATTGAAATTGACTGAACTGGTCCTTTAACGTAACGTTTCTGACAGCTACAGAGTGTTTGCTCGAACACTATTCTCTCTTCATCGCCATGGACTACACTGGAATAACGTGACATGGACAAACTCCCTCTGCCACTGGGCTGTGTGCACACACAAACACAGGCACACGCACGCACACGCACACACACACACACACACACACACACACACACACACATGCGCAAACTGCACTTGGCTTAGCTTTGATGGTGTTGTGCTTGAAGTTGTTGCTTTCTGACATGTCCTCGTTCTCTACCACCGCAATTTCTTGTGTGTGTGTGTGTGCGTGTGTGTGTGTGTGTGTGTGTGTGTGTGTGTGTGTGTGTGTGTGTGTGTGTGTGTGTGTTTGGAAGGGGCGTTTGTGTCAGAGACACAGAGTGAGACAGGGTTTGCTTCCATGTGTGTGCATATGTGTGTGCAAATGCTGGTAAAACTTGGCTGTGGCTAGTAATACTTTCAGTGTCACTGGCCAATTTGGCTGGCAGCTTATTCCTTTGTATGACATAGGTATCATAGTATTCTGTTGTTTTCACCTTGTGTATCATGTATTTACACGTAAGCTCAAGAAAAGGCTCTGTAACTTACTTTATATTAGCTTGATATACTTCCATGTAGAAAGCTATACACTCATCTTGCTTTAGCACCTCGTCTTCTGAGGTTAGATATGCGCTATCATGATTAAGGGGGAAAAAATCATGGCAAGTGCAATACCTGAATGGCTAGTGACTCGGGAAAATCACTAGCCACAGTGGCCGGTGGGTGAAAAGGTTAATGTCAAGCCCTGGTGTGCACATGTTTGTTTGTTTGTTTGCATGTGTGTGTGTGCCTGTATGCTTACACAGGCAGTGTTGCCAGATTGGGCTGTTTCCCGCCCAATTGGGCTGCTTAGGATGGCCTTGTGCGGGTAAAAATGGCATTTAGCAGAAAAAACGCCCAATTTTTGCCATAGAAATCAATAGAATTGGGCGGGATTTTGTGCTTCTAGCCGGGTTTTGAGCATTTTTTGGGCTGGAAATCATCAGCCTCATCTGGCAACCCTGTTCACAGGACACAACTAACTGTATGCAGTTGGCGCAGTGAATGTGGGAAAGTGTATGTGTGTGTGTGCTTGAATGAAAGCACTCTGAGTCAACTATGTAGATGGGGTATCAAATACATTTTGATTGATTGATATTGGTATGAACTGCAGCATGTGTGTCTTTGGACTGCAGAGGAGAAATCCACACTGATCACACTCCACATAACTCAACAAACTATTAACAGATCCAGAACACAGCTGTGGTGCGCATTTCTCGAAACCATAGTTGCTAACTACATTAGCTACTTTGTTGTTTGTTTGCAATGCAATTTTCTATTGACAACTACCCAAGTTGCTAACTATGCATTTGCAACTATGCTTTCAAGAAACGCACCCCTGTTTTGACGTACCTTTTGTTCAACTTAAAATCCATTTATTTAAACATGGACAGCATTCTGTATATTAATATAAAGTATTTCAAAAAGATAATTTACGAAAATGTCAATATATAATATTATATACAGTAATTTCCATCTTCAGGTGTACAGTAGACTTTTGGCATGAATACAGCAGAAGCGATTCAGGGCTTGACACTGGCACCTGCCAACCAGCCAAATGCTGGTAAAACAGCTGTGGCTGGTAACAATTGGTAACAATTTCTGTGTCACAAGCCAATTTGGCAGGTAATTTATTCTATGGTATGACATATCAGAATAGTGTACATTCTTGTGTATCAATTGTTTGTATTTAAGCTGAGTTACTCAGTTTCTATTTGTTTGTTTTGTTTCCCATGCTCATGTTCCCATCCCATGTTTTTTTAAACCCATGCACACAATCTTCTGTCTTTAAGCATCTCATCTTCTGAGGTTAGATGTACAGTATCATATCTCTTTTGTTGTGAAATATGCTCAAAGAAGGACAATGTTGGTAGTGCACAGCACTCTAAATTTTCGATGGTTCCATTCTTTTTTTTTTTTTTCTGTTCTGTTTAGGCCAATAATGGACTACAGCAAACTGGCCAATACCCTAACTCAAGCCCTACCCCCTAACTACACCCCCCCCCTGTATAAATGATTAAAATAGAAAATAAGCATTTTTATTTGTGGGTCCTATGATTTGATAAGCAGATCTATTCTGTTTGAATTATCACAATTATTGATTTATTGATTCTGCATTTATCTCTTCCCTTAGAAGGATTATAAGCGGACTCTAATGAATGAAACAGACTCCTTTCTTGTCTTTAGGTTTCTGGACGTGCATGTGTGTGTGTGTGTGTGTGTGTGTGTGTGTGTGTGTGTGTGTGTGTGTGTGTGTGTGTGTGTGTGTGTGTGTGTGTGTGTGTGAGTGTCGCGGCCCTGCTCTCCAGCTATCCTCTGCCTCACCACCAATCCCCGTTACTACATTATAAAAAGGTAGACCACTATGACTAAAGGACTTCATGTGATACATCTAAATATCAGGAGTCTACCACATAAAATAGATCACCTTAGAGTTTGGCTTGCTTATAATAAATCTGATGTTATTACTCTTTCAGAGACCTGGTTGAATAGAGATGTTCCAGATGTAGAAATTCAAATTGATGGGTACAACTTATTTAGATCAGATAGGGCTACGCGTGGTGGGGGTGTTGCCACCTATATACTGTCACACCTGCACGCAGAGCCAGTTTTACCCACAGAAAGACCAATTTACTTTTCTTTGTGTAAAAATCTGCCTTCATGAAAACAAAAACCTACTATTATGTAACATTTACAGACCTTCTGAGTCAATGAAATGCATTAGTAATACCATTAGCTCTCTAAACTGCTTTAAAGAGATGATCATTCTTGGCGACTTCAATTGCAACTGGTTAGACCGTTCTTCCACCAAAGACAGACATATTTTTGAAAGTCTTAACCTGACACAGATAATTAAAGAACCTACCAGAGTTGGAAAAACATCTAAAACATTACTAGATTGGATATTGGTCACCCATCCTGACAGGATCATTGACTCTGGAGTGCTTCCTGATTGCCTCAGCGATCACTCAATCGTGTCTTGTAAATGGAAAATCAGAACACCACGCCTGCCACCCAAAATAATCAAAGTAAGGCAGATGAAGTACTTTAACAACAGTGACTTTTTAGATGATCTATGGAATATTAACTGGCACAGATTTAATCTAATCCCTTCTGTTGGTGATGCTTTTGAGTTTTTTCATACTGAAGTACTATCTGTTATCAACAAACATATCCCATGGCGAACAATACGAGTAAAAGGAAGACATTTGCCTTGGATTGATGGTGAATTACTCACACTTTTTAAACAGCGAGATAAAGCATGGAAAAAACATCATACAACAAAAGACCCCAAAGACTGGGAAGCATATAAATACTTAAGGAACATGTGCACAACTAAAACACATAATGCTAAATCTGACTACTTTAAAAACAACCTTTGCAGGGACTATACCAATCCAAAGAAATTCTGGAATAACCTTAACACTCTCCTTAATAACAAACCCAACTCAAGTACTCCAGCTAAAATTAGACTGAACAATGACACTCTCTCTGATCCTTCTGCAATAGCAAATGCGTTTAACCAGCATTTTGCTGCTATTTGTAACAAAAAGACACAGTACTCAAACAATTTAACCAGTCCCCAACATGTCGACTCTCCTTTATTTCTATTTTCTACCATTCAACCTACTGATGTTCAAAGAGCTATCTCTGAACTAAAGCTAGGTGGTAAAGACTTGGACACTAAGTTTTTAAAAATAGCCTCAGAAGTATTGTCATATCCACTTACAGACTTATTTAACTTATCACTAACCACAGGTGAGGTTCCAGTGAAGTGGAAGCGAGCTAGAGTTACTCCAATTCTGAAAGGTGGCGACCCATCAGATATCAACAACTATAGGCCCATCTCCATAATTAGTAGTGTAGTGAAAGTTTTTGAAAAAAATATATTTAACCAACTTTACAACTATATTAATTCATCATCTATCTTATCTCATTATCAATCAGGTTTCCGACCGAAACATTCTACAACAACAGCTCTACTAAAGTTCACTAATGATATCTATTCATCTCTGGATGCAGGCAAGTCCACTGGTGCAATCTTTGTAGACTTATCTAAAGCCTTTGACCTTGTAAACCATTATATCCTTCTAGATAAACTGCATTCGATAGGTCTCTCTAAACAGGCACTTCTATGGTTTAACTCTTACTTACATTTCAGACAACAATGTGTGCTTTTTCAGGGTAGTCTTTCTCAGTACTCGGTCATTGATAAAGGCGTTCCTCAGGGATCATCGCTTGGCCCTCTATTATTTTCAATTTTTATCAATGATCTCCCAACAGCCTGCCTAGATTGTTCAATACACCTATATGCTGATGATACAGTTATATACAACTCTAATACTGACTTATTTAAGATTCAGAATGATCTTCAAGCAGATTTCACCAGAATTCAAGAGTGGTTCCAATGTAATGACCTGTTGCTCAACAAAAGTAAGTCTTTCGGTATGCTTTTTCCAACTAGATCAGCTACAAGGAGTACATCAAAACTGGCTGTGAACTTTATCGATGGTACCCCACTAGGTGAAGTTGATGAGTATAAATATCTTGGTGTACGACTTGACTCCCAACTCTCTTTCAAATCTCAAATAGATTCTGTAGTGAAAAAACTTAATTGTAATCTTAGGATGCTGTATCGCTCTAGTAACTGCTTCACAACACAGATCAGAACAAGAATTATGAAACAACTTTTATTTCCAATTATCGACTATGCTGATGTAGTATATCAGAATACCATTGACACCAATCTCAAGCCACTGATAGTTGCATACTGTACAACAACATCTGTAGATTTGTGCTAAGGTGCCCTTTCAAAACACATCACTGCATCTTATACGACTCACTAGGTATTTCATCCCCTAAAGTCAGGATGCAGTTTCACTGGTTTCAGATCATTTTTAAATGCCTACACCTTAACTACCCACACTACCTAAAACAGTATTTGATACCATATCAAACTAACATCAGGCTAAGACACACTGAACACCTTTCTCTCACTGTGCCGCACATCTCCAAAGAAAGCGGTAAACGCTCTTTTAAGTATAAAGCACCCAGTGATTGGAATAACCTACCTGGATCCGTAAGATCAGCCACATCTCTGTGGCAATTTAGGACATCTCTATCAATGTACTTGAACCAAAGCAACACTTGTAAATGCTTAAACTAATATGTTATCATTATCTAATTTTCTTTTTTTTTTTCTTTTTTTTTTTTACTAAGAAGTAATGCTTCAGCTATGTCCGTGGTAACATGAAGCTTGGGGTAGTATAATTCTTCAATGCCTCTCAGGAATTCTTGTTTGTGTCTCTGTTTTACTGTTTTGTTTTGCAACTATGTTTATTCGTTTTAAATACCTATGCCTCTGACTGTATGCCTTGTACTTACTGCCTGTCCCACTAACCAAGAACATACTGCTTTGGGGGTTGTAGAGGTGGGGGAACGAAGAGGCTGCTGTTTGAATGAGTGTGTGAGTGTGTGTTGTCTTGTACGATGTAATGTTTTGTCTTGTACTGTCTATATTGTCCAGTTTCAAGGGGACCCTACTGAAAATGAGATGTTGTATCTCAAGAGGCATTCCCCATGTACAAATAAATAAATTAATTAACAAAAAATAAATAAAAAGAATCTAATTTGTGGCTAGTATAACAGCTGGATGGCTAGTGACTCTGGAAAACCACTAGCCACTGTGGCTGGCAAGTGAAAAAGTTAATGTCAAGCCCTGAAGCGATTAGAGCGTCACTGGCGACGAAAAGGCTTTGTATGGAGGAGCTGGTGACAGAAGAGACAAAAGCCATTTGTGGGACTAGAGACTATTTGAGCGACTTGAGCAACAGTTTATGGTTGAACTTCAGCGATTAGACGATTCTGAGAAAAAAAGTCCGCTGCACGACCAGGATTTCTTTTGCTCCCAATATTTTATTTTTTCGTGACGTCTCGAATCCTGGTCGTGCAGCGGACTTTTTTTCTCAGAATCGTCTAGTCACTTGTGGTCCTGCTCCCAGGTCAGACATTCCTGTGGATGTGCGAGCTTTCCACCTTTACCTGAACTTCAGCGATTATCATGCTAATAATTTTAAAAAACCTGTATTGGTCGACCCCTACTAATAATTAGCTATGGTGAGGTTCGGCGACGGCCGCCTCAGCCAAAAAATGTTTGTTATAGGAACACTTCCTGGACTCAAACAGTCATGAATTTGAGGTGCTCTTTGCATGGGAAAATGCTGAACTTGAAAAAAACAAAACAAATACCAAGGCACTCTCCTCTATCAAAAATAAAATGCCTTTATTACACGGCTTGGTTACTCAAGGAATCAAAACAGCTGCAGCCAATTGGAATGTCGGAATGCTTGCATTCTGCTTTTATCGGGCATACTCTGTCGCTTCTATCGCTCGTGTCACTCTTCCAGTCACTCTTTGTAGCTTTGGTCTCCTCTGGTGTGGTGCTACCGGGGTTAACCTGAACTCGCCCATACTTCCTGTGAATCTGGGCAAAATCACTTCACTTCTCAATTTGGCCAGACCAAGCACGCGCAGAGAGTTGAAGTCGCAATGGCCAGGCTAAGTGTGCACTGACTCCCACTGTGCCAACAAGGACAAAATGCTCTGTTTCATGAACACACACTGAATTTACAAAACACTGAGAGACTGGAAGAGAGAGAGGGAGAGAGGGAGAGAGAGAGAGAGAGAGAGAAAAAAACAGAGAGAAACAGAGAGAAACAGAAAGAGAGAGAGAAGACAAGGCAGGCGGGCGGGCGGGCGGCCTTGATGGAACACTGGGGTCCTGTTATTAAACACGGAGCTCCGCGCTGCACTGCCCCGGCCCGGCGGCCTGAGCCTGAGATCTTGCTTAAGATGAGCCGAATTAAATGCCCATTTGGACACTTTCCCAGAATTCCTTTCTCAGGAAACACAAACAGTGACTCTTCTCCCTTCGCCATGTCTCAGATGGACCCCTGTTACAGGGAGGGGGGTGGGGGGTGGGGGGTGGGGGGTGTCACCATGGCAATGGGTTTTCACCAGGGGGATGGGGCCCCTAGGAGTATCACACTGAGAGACCAGTCTGCTGGCCAAGCAGCACTGTGGATGTGGCAGTCTTTTGCAAACACACAGATGTACACACGCGCGTATTCGCGCACAAACACACACACATGCGCGCCTGCACACACACACACACGCACACACACATGTGCACACACACACATGTGCACACACACACACACACACACACACACACACACACACACACACACACACACACACACACACACACACACACACATGCATGCACGTGCGGACACACACACACATGCCTTCAGCGGTGCAAGAGTTGCTGGTGTGACAGCCAAAGTGTATTGTGTGCTCCTGAAGTGTTGATGAGGCACATACAGTACAGTTAGTCATATGAGAAGGGCTCAGTTGTGGTGGTGGTGGTTTCAACTGACACTTCTCTTGGCCAATCACAGTGGAGCGGAACACATGATGTGACACCGGCCCAACCAATCAAGAGGCAGCCGTGACACCTGAGGAATTTGATTAGCTACACAGTATGTAAACGAGTTAGCTGCAGGCTAAAAGCAATCAGCACAGACAATCAATACCACAAGCAATTACTTAGCAGGAGGAAACAAGAGCAAATGCCGTTTAGACAGCAGTTAGCCTACACCATCCCCTATACAGTACTGTACACCACCCAGACGAGACAAAACCAAACACCACTTGTAAATCAGTTAATATTAGACACCACAAACGTAAGCGAAACGCCATTTATAGATTCGTTACGACGCAATGTTCGCACATATAGGGGATGTTTACGGACAGAGAGCCAGAAGAGCCATTATCCAGACTGCACTGCACTGACCCAGACCAGACACAGGGAGAAAAGGAAGAAGCACTTCCTCTAAACATCCAAACGAGATGCCTTTAATGAGCCATTCATGCCATGCGGCTCAGAGTGAAGGACCGGTGAGAAGTGGGGGGTGGAGAGTGCAAGGATGAGAAAATAATAGATGAATGAATGGAGGAGAGGAGGGCTGAGAGAGAGAGAGAGAGAAGGAGAGAATAGACAGACATAACAGTGATAGACTGAAAGACAGGAAAAGAGGGAGGGAGAGAGAGATGGAGAGAATAGATAGACTTAAAGAGAGAGAGAGGAAGAGAGAGAGGGAGAGAATTGATCAGGTATTTAAAGCACACTCCATTTATGTTGCCTGGCAGGCAGGAGCTTTTAGGGAGGAAGAGAAGTGAGGCTCTGATCACAGACACACACTCAGTCTCCCAGGGACTCCAGACACACACACACACACACACACACACACACACACACACACACACACACACACACACACACACACTCAGTCTCCCAGGGACTCCACACACACACACACACACACACACACACACACACACATACACACACACACACACACACACACACACACACACACACACGCACTCAGTCTCCCAGGGACTCCAGACTACGGAAAGAAGCAATAACGCACACACAGAGACATGCCCGCATGTGTGTGTGGCGCACGTGCTCACACACACACACACACAAGCACACAAACACACACATTTAGGTTCTCTCTCTGTCTCTGTCTCTCTCGCTTTCTTACCAAGATCAACAGGGCAGTGATGGAGCCCAATAATTTCTGCCCAAACACAACCAAGCCCCGACACAATTAACATCCCATTATTTTTATGATATTAATATTAATATTAATGATTACACTACACAGGCAAGCTTTTTTGGTGAAACTATGGCTATTAACAGCGAGTTACAGAAAAAGTGAATGGAAAACCAAACAAAACTCTTCTGTCTGTTGAGAAGCAAAGCAGCTCTTGTGGGAACTGTCGCTGTCCTCAGATTAGTGCTGAAACGGAAAATGAGAAGTTTATTTCAAATGAGAATTTAATTTTGAACAAATGTTCCGTTCATTAAAGAAGGAAATAATAGCCTATCTAGCTCGAGTTTTTATTTTCGAAACCCCTCAAATCAAAAGGCAAGGGACTTGCTGCTGTCTCCGTTTAACCAACTTTATCAAAGAGCGCTCACTTTCTCTCTGTCTCTGTCTCCGTCCCCCCTTCCCTCCCTCTCTCTCTCTCTGTCTGTCTGTCTGTCTGTCTGTCTGTCTGTCTGTCTGTCTGTCTGTCTCTCTCTCTCTCCTTATCTGTCTGTCTGTCTGTCTCTCTCATGTTTGAATAGTGAGTTGAAATCCACTCCAGAGTGTATCAGAGTGTAGCACTGTGGGAGCGTAATCAGATGGCCATCTGCAAAATTTTACTTACTTTCAACTCCACTGTTTTTTTGACTCTTTACAGTGTTGTAAACACTCTATCTGGAGTAAAATGACTCTGGCTCATTAACACAATGTATTACAGTGTATTCTATATACGTGCATGTTGTGCCAATCGTGTGCTATGCCAACTGTGTAATTATTAGGGGTGTAAATATATCACGAAATGTATCAACATATTGCGATATAATCTGACGATTGAATCGAATTGCATCGTATCGTGGGGCATTCCTAACCCCTTAAGACACAGCATTGTAAATTTGCTGGTACCAGAATGGCAATGACCAAGTCGTAATGTATAACTAAAGGCCCTGTGCACTGTCATAGTAGTGTAGTACTATAGTAGCTAACATTCAATGTCTATTACAGCGTGCCACAGGAGGTACGGCGCGCATTAAGGGGCTACGTATCGAAAATAATCAAATCGCTGGCCCCTGCCCAATGTCCTCCATAACATAATAGAAGTGGAAAAGTAATTGGAAAAAAGTCAAATCGAATTGTATTGCATCGTATCGTGGTGCATTCTTAAGTATCGAAAATAATCGAATCGCATTGCATTGAATAATAAGATGTCGCTATTGAATCGTATCGTCATGGAGACTGTCAGTTCCACAAAGCAGCAGCAGTAGCAGCAGTAGCAGAGCGCCATCCCAATTACACAGCACTGAGCCTGACAACCCATGATGATACTATACCACCCAGGCAGCCTGCAATTACACACACACACACACAGGCACGCATGCGCGCATACACACACACACACACACACACACACACACACACACACACACACACACACACACACACACACACACACACACACGCACACACCCGCTCTCTGCTCTAATGGATAAACACATACATCACATATTCTTGGTAATACATGTACCATATACTCACGCCAACAAACTCTCTCTCTCGCTCTCTCTCAAACACACACACACACACACACACACACACACACACACACACACACACACACACACACACACACACACACACATATTTGACATTACTGGCCACAGATACAGTAACTTTGCTTTTAAGCGAAAATGCGGACATCGGCCACTTAGTTTGTGTGTATGTGCTTACACGGCATATCCATGC